>NW_026648311.1:0-176630 GCF_030028045.1 Hippopotamus amphibius kiboko
TGGTGTGGTTTCATGGCTGGGAAAGGGCAGATCCTGAAGCTGGGTGCCCACCTGGGAATGGGGCCCGGGGGGCAGAGCTGGCATGCCCTGGTTGGGAGGCAGGAGATCTGGGGCCTTCAAGCTGCATGCAAGTCCCCTCTCTGGCTGCCCCTCTTGCTTCTTCTCTGCTGCCAAGCCTCTCACACCCGACGTGCGTCTCATTGAAAGGAGGCAGGCTGCTTGCCATTCTTGGGCAGGCAATCACCCCAGGAGCCTCGTTTACCCGAAGGGGAGTGCGCACTGACCCAGAGCCTCCAGAGGAGCTGCCGTCTCTCCAGCCACAAAGGCCTGTAGCCGAGTCCATGGCAGCCTGTTGCATGGAGGGCTTCTGTGGGAGAGGGCCGTGCTGCCCTGGCAGGGGCTCGTTCTCACACTGCTTTCCGTGGGGAAACGCTGTGTGTGCCAAGGGTCTCCTGTGTGCACAAAATCTCTCGCCAGTGCCTGAGGTGCAGGGAGTCCTCTTTGGACCCAGAGCCATGCTCTAGGCGGGCCTCCCGTGCTGGGAGAGCCTCCACTTCCCCAACTGTCCAACTGCCTCAGGAACACCCTTCGAGGGAGTGTGGCTCTGACAGGCAGAAGGGCCCGAGTGAGGAACGTGGATGGCAGGCCAAAGCCACTGTGCTGAGCAGTCCCCCTGCAAGTCCTAGCTGAAGGCTCTGTGCACCAGGCTCAAGCTGGAATGAGCCTGTGGCCTGGCCTCCAGTCCCAGGCTTGGCCTGGGCACTGCTAGGGCGGGCCCCAGCCCAGGCTCAGCCAGGCCTCCCTAGGGCCCGGGCTGGCCTAGGCCACTGCCAGCCAGCAGGGCCTCGACAGAGCACAGTTCATTCAAGGAGGCCCCCGGGGGTTGCCTGGGTGGCTCCTGCACTGCTGGGAAGCTGCAGGTCCGGAGGCTGTGTGTGCACGTGGCCTCTGGGGCCTGAGCACAAGACAGGCCTGACCCCACTTGCAAGCAGGACTCCTGCCACCTCTTCGCTGCCTGCCACACCCCCTTGCTGCCTGCCCTGTCTTCACTGCTGGCAGGCCTCTGTGTGCCCAGGCCAGTCTAGGCCAAGGAAACAAGGGGCTTGCTCTCCCCTTGCTAGGAGCTCCTCCTCCAGCACTCTGGCCCAGGGGACACACGCCCCTGGACCAGCAGCCTGCAAGGAAGCTGCAGCTGAGCCATGCCCAAAGGCCTGCAGCACCTGGCAGGGAGCCCTCTGCTATGGCCAGCTTTCCCACTGCAAAGCCTTGGAGGAGTTCGTGGATGCTGGGGCCTGCAGCGTTTGCCGTCGCAGAGCACTGGGGGCCCAGAGCCTCCCCTGTGGCTTCCGAGCACTTTCCCACCCCCAGGCCCTTGGCACCCACTCTGCTGCCAGAGGGAAGTCCTAAGCAGGACTCTCGAGCTTGTGCAGCCAGAGGGCCTCCTGCTTGCAAATGTCCTCAGGAACTCCTTTGGAGTGAGGCCTCTCCTCCCATGCTGCTCAGCCAGCAGATGGTGCCATCGCTCCACCCAAAACCTCTCTGCTTTGCCTTCAGCCATGGATCGCCCTGCTGAGCTCTCTCTGCCTCAAGCAGCAACTCCAGTGTGCATCCAGCCTACAGAAAGCAGAGTGCCTTTGCCGGAGCACTGCTGTGCTGGGGCAGCACCCTGAAGGCCTCCTAGAGCCTTCGCTCCCCTAACCCAGTCGTGCCACCCAGCCCATGCGGGGAGCAAAGTTCCCCCTTGGCAGGGCTCAGCGTGTGGCCTGGGTGTGGTTTCATGGCTGGGAAAGGGCAGATCCTGAAGCTGGGTGCCCACCTGGGAATGGGGCCCGGGGGGCAGAGCTGGCATGCCCTGGTTGGGAGGCAGGAGATCTGGGGCCTTCAAGCTGCATGCAAGTCCCCTCTCTGGCTGCCCCTCTTGCTTCTTCTCTGCTGCCAAGCCTCTCACACCCCACGTGCGTCTCATTGAAAGGAGGCAGGCTGCTTGCCATTCTTGGGCAGGCAATCACCCCAGGAGCCTCGTTTACCCGAAGGGGAGTGCGCACTGACCCAGAGCCTCCAGAGGAGCTGCCGTCTCTCCAGCCACAAAGGCCTGTAGCCGAGTCCATGGCAGCCTGTTGCATGGAGGGCTTCTGTGGGAGAGGGCCGTGCTGCCCTGGCAGGGGCTCGTTCTCACACTGCTTTCCGTGGGGAAACGCTGTGTGTGCCAAGGGTCTCCTGTGTGCACAAAATCTCTCGCCAGTGCCTGAGGTGCAGGGAGTCCTCTTTGGACCCAGAGCCATGCTCTAGGCGGGCCTCCCGTGCTGGGAGAGCCTCCACTTCCCCAACTGTCCAACTGCCTCAGGAACACCCTTCGAGGGAGTGTGGCTCTGACAGGCAGAAGGGCCCGAGTGAGGAACGTGGATGGCAGGCCAAAGCCACTGTGCTGAGCAGTCCCCCTGCAAGTCCGAGCTGAAGGCTCTGTGCACCAGGCTCAAGCTGGAATGAGCCTGTGGCCTGGCCTCCAGTCCCAGGCTTGGCCTGGGCACTGCTAGGGCGGGCCCCAGCCCAGGCTCAGCCTTGCCTCCCTAGGGCCCGGGCTGGCCTAGGCCACTGCCAGCCAGCAGGGCCTCGACAGAGCACAGTTCATTCGAGGAGGCCCCCGGGGGTTGCCTGGGTGGCTCCTGCACTGCTGGGAAGCTGCAGGTCCGGAGGCTGTGTGTGCACGTGGCCTCTGGGGCCTGAGCACAAGACAGGCCTGACCCCACTTGCAAGCAGGACTCCTGCCACCTCTTCGCTGCCTGCCACACCCCCTTGCTGCCTGCCCTGTCTTCACTGCTGGCAGGCCTCTGTGTGCCCAGGCCAGTCTAGGCCAAGGAAACAAGGGGCTTGCTCTCCCCTTGCTAGGAGCTCCTCCTCCAGCACTCTGGCCCAGGGGACACACGCCCCTGGACCAGCAGCCTGCAAGGAAGCTGCAGCTGAGCCATGCCCAAAGGCCTGCAGCACCTGGCAGGGAGCCCTCTGCTATGGCCAGCTTTCCCACTGCAAAGCCTTGGAGGAGTTCGTGGATGCTGGGGCCTGCAGCGTTTGCCGTCGCAGAGCACTGGGGGCCCAGAGCCTCCCCTGTGGCTTCCGAGCACTTTCCCACCCCCAGGCCCTTGGCACCCACTCTGCTGCCAGAGGGAAGTCCTAAGCAGGACTCTCGAGCTTGTGCAGCCAGAGGGCCTCCTGCTTGCAAATGTCCTCAGGAACTCCTTTGGAGTGAGGCCTCTCCTCCCATGCTGCTCAGCCAGCAGATGGTGCCATCGCTCCACCCAAAACCTCTCTGCTTTGCCTTCAGCCATGGATCGCCCTGCTGAGCTCTCTCTGCCTCAAGCAGCAACTCCAGTGTGCATCCAGCCTACAGAAAGCAGAGTGCCTTTGCCTGAACACTGCTGTGCTGGGGCAGCACCCTGAAGGCCTCCTAGGGCCTTCGCTCCCCTAACCCAGTCTTGCCACCCAGCCCATGCGGGGAGCAAAGTTCCCCCTTGGCAGGGCTCAGCATGTGGCCTGGCTGTGGTTTCATGGCTGGGAAAGGGCAGATCCTGAAGCTGGGTGCCCACCTGGGAATGGGGCCCGGGGGGCAGAGCCGGCATGCCCTGGTTGGGAGGCAGGAGATCTGGGGCCTTCAAGCTGCATGCAAATCCCCTCTATGGCTGCCTCTCTTGCTTCTTCTCTGCTGCCAAGCCTCTCACACCCCACGTGCGTCTCATTGAAAGGAGGCAGGCTGCTTGCCATTCTTGGACAAGCAATCACCCCAGGAGCCTCGTTTACCCGAAGGGGAGTGCGCACTGACCCAGAGCCTCCAGAGGAGCTGCCGTCTCTCCAGCCACAAAGGCCTGTAGCCGAGTCCATGGCAGCCTGTTGCATGGAGGGCTTCTGTGGGAGAGGGCCGTGCTGCCCTGGCAGGGGCTCGTTCTCACACTGCTTTCCGTGGGGAAACGCTGTGTGTGCCAAGGGTCTCCTGTGTGCACAAAATCTCTCGCCAGTGCCTGAGGTGCAGGGAGTCCTCTTTGGACCCAGAGCCATGCTCTAGGTGGGCCTCCCGTGCTGGGAGAGCCTCCACTTCCCCAACTGTCCAACTGCCTCAGGAACACCCTTCGAGGGAGTGTGGCTCTGACAGGCACAAGGGCCCGAGTGAGGAACGTGGATGGCAGGCCAAAGCCACTGTGCTGAGCAGTCCCCCTGCAAGTCCTAGCTGAAGGCTCTGTGCACCAGGCTCAAGCTGGAATGAGCCTGTGGCCTGGCCTCCAGTCCCAGGCTTGGCCTGGGCACTGCTAGGGCGGGCCCCAGCAAAAGGCTCAGCCAGGCCTCCCTAGGGCCCGGGCTGGCCTAGGCCACTGCCAGCCAGCAGGGCCTCGACAGAGCACAGTTCATTCGAGGAGGCCCCCGGGGGTTGCCTGGGTGGCTCCTGCACTGCTGGGAAGCTGCAGGTCCGGAGGCTGTGTGTGCACGTGGCCACTGGGGCCTGAGCACAAGACAGGCCTAACCCCACTTGCAAGCAGGACTCCTGCCACCTCTTCGCTGCCTGCCACACCCCCTTGCTGCCTGCCCTGTCTTCACTGCTGGCAGGCCTCTGTGTGCCCAGGCCAGTCTAGGCCAAGGAAACAAGGGGCTTGCTCTCCCCTTGCTAGGAGCTCCTCCTCCAGCACTCTGGCCCAGGGGACACACGCCCCTGGACCAGCAGCCTGCAAGGAAGCTGCAGCTGAGCCATGCCCAAAGGCCTGCAGCACCTGGCAGGGAGCCGTCTGCTATGGACAGCTTTCCCACTGCAAAGCCTTGGAGGAGTTCGTGGATGCTGGGGCCTGCAGCGTTTGCCGTCGGAGAGCACTGGGGGCCCAGAGCCTCCCCTGGGGCTTCCGAGCACTTTCCCACCCCCAGGCCCTTGGCACCCACTCTGCTGCCAGAGGGAAGTCCTAAGCAGGACTCTCGAGCTTGTGCAGCCAGAGGGCCTCCTGCTTGCAAATGTCCTCAGGAACTCCTTTGGAGTGAGGCCTCTCCTCCCATGCTGCTCAGCCAGCAGATGGTGCCATCGCTCCACCCAAAACCTCTCTGCTTTGCCTTCAGCCATGGATCGCCCTGCTGAGCTCTCTCTGCCTCAAGCAGCAACTCCAGTGTGCATCCAGCCTACAGAAAGCAGAGTGCCTTTGCCGGAGCACTGCTGTGCTGGGGCAGCACCCTGAAGGCCTCCTAGAGCCTTCGCTCCCCTAACCCAGTCGTGCCACCCAGCCCATGCGGGGAGCAAAGTTCCCCCTTGGCAGGGCTCAGCGTGTGGCCTGGGTGTGGTTTCATGGCTGGGAAAGGGCAGATCCTGAAGCTGGGTGCCCACCTGGGAATGGGGCCCGGGGGGCAGAGCTGGCATGCCCTGGTTGGGAGGCAGGAGATCTGGGGCCTTCAAGCTGCATGCAAGTCCCCTCTCTGGCTGCCCCTCTTGCTTCTTCTCTGCTGCCAAGCCTCTCACACCCCACGTGCGTCTCATTGAAAGGAGGCAGGCTGCTTGCCATTCTTGGGCAGGCAATCACCCCAGGAGCCTCGTTTACCCGAAGGGGAGTGCGCACTGACCCAGAGCCTCCAGAGGAGCTGCCGTCTCTCCAGCCACAAAGGCCTGTAGCCGAGTCCATGGCAGCCTGTTGCATGGAGGGCTTCTGTGGGAGAGGGCCGTGCTGCCCTGGCAGGGGCTCGTTCTCACACTGCTTTCCGTGGGGAAACGCTGTGTGTGCCAAGGGTCTCCTGTGTGCACAAAATCTCTCGCCAGTGCCTGAGGTGCAGGGAGTCCTCTTTGGACCCAGAGCCATGCTCTAGGCGGGCCTCCCGTGCTGGGAGAGCCTCCACTTCCCCAACTGTCCAACTGCCTCAGGAACACCCTTCGAGGGAGTGTGGCTCTGACAGGCACAAGGGCCCGAGTGAGGAACGTGGATGGCAGGCCAAAGCCACTGTGCTGAGCAGTCCCCCTGCAAGTCCGAGCTGAAGGCTCTGTGCACCAGGCTCAAGCTGGAATGAGCCTGTGGCCTGGCCTCCAGTCCCAGGCTTGGCCTGGGCACTGCTAGGGCGGGCCCCAGCCCAGGCTCAGCCAGGCCTCCCTAGGGCCCGGGCTGGCCTAGGCCACTGCCAGCCAGCAGGGCCTCGACAGAGCACAGTTCATTCGAGGAGGCCCCCGGGGGTTGCCTGGGTGGCTCCTGCACTGCTGGGAAGCTGCAGGTCCGGAGGCTGTGTGTGCACGTGGCCACTGGGGCCTGAGCACAAGACAGGCCTGACCCCACTTGCAAGCAGGACTCCTGCCACCTCTTCGCTGCCTGCCACACCCCCTTGCTGCCTGCCCTGTCTTCACTGCTGGCAGGCCTCTGTGTGCCCAGGCCAGTCTAGGCCAAGGAAACAAGGGGCTTGCTCTCCCCTTGCTAGGAGCTCCTCCTCCAGCACTCTGGCCCAGGGGACACACGCCCCTGGACCAGCAGCCTGCAAGGAAGCTGCAGCTGAGCCATGCCCAAAGGCCTGCAGCACCTGGCAGGGAGCCCTCTGCTATGGCCAGCTTTCCCACTGCAAAGCCTTGGAGGAGTTCGTGGATGCTGGGGCCTGCAGCGTTTGCCGTCGCAGAGCACTGGGGGCCCAGAGCCTCCCCTGTGGCTTCCGAGCACTTTCCCACCCCCAGGCCCTTGGCACCCACTCTGCTGCAAGAAGGAAGTCCTAAGCAGGACTCTCGAGCTTGTGCAGCCAGAGGGCCTCCTGCTTGCAAATGTCCTCAGGAACTCCTTTGGAGTGAGGCCTCTCCTCCCATGCTGCTCAGCCAGCAGATGGTGCCATCGCTCCACCCAAAACCTCTCTGCTTTGCCTTCAGCCATGGATCGCCCTGCTGAGCTCTCTCTGCCTCAAGCAGCAACTCCAGTGTGCATCCAGCCTACAGAAAGCAGAGTGCCTTTGCCTGAACACTGCTGTGCTGGGGCAGCACCCTGAAGGCCTCCTAGGGCCTTCGCTCCCCTAACCCAGTCTTGCCACCCAGCCCATGCGGGGAGCAAAGTTCCCCCTTGGCAGGGCTCAGCGTGTGGCCTGGCTGTGGTTTCATGGCTGGGAAAGGGCAGATCCTGAAGCTGGGTGCCCACCTGGGAATGGGGCCCGGGGGGCAGAGCCGGCATGCCCTGGTTGGGAGGCAGGAGATCTGGGGCCTTCAAGCTGCATGCAAATCCCCTCTATGGCTGCCTCTCTTGCTTCTTCTCTGCTGCCAAGCCTCTCACACCCCACGTGCGTCTCATTGAAAGGAGGCAGGCTGCTTGCCATTCTTGGGCAAGCAATCACCCCAGGAGCCTCGTTTACCCGAAGGGGAGTGCGCACTGACCCAGAGCCTCCAGAGGAGCTGCCGTCTCTCCAGCCACAAAGGCCTGTAGCCGAGTCCATGGCAGCCTGTTGCATGGAGGGCTTCTGTGGGAGAGGGCCGTGCTGCCCTGGCAGGGGCTCGTTCTCACACTGCTTTCCGTGGGGAAACGCTGTGTGTGCCAAGGGTCTCCTGTGTGCACAAAATCTCTCGCCAGTGCCTGAGGTGCAGGGAGTCCTCTTTGGACCCAGAGCCATGCTCTAGGTGGGCCTCCCGTGCTGGGAGAGCCTCCACTTCCCCAACTGTCCAACTGCCTCAGGAACACCCTTCGAGGGAGTGTGGCTCTGACAGGCACAAGGGCCCGAGTGAGGAACGTGGATGGCAGGCCAAAGCCACTGTGCTGAGCAGTCCCCCTGCAAGTCCTAGCTGAAGGCTCTGTGCACCAGGCTCAAGCTGGAATGAGCCTGTGGCCTGGCCTCCAGTCCCAGGCTTGGCCTGGGCACTGCTAGGGCGGGCCCCAGCCCAGGCTCAGCCAGGCCTCCCTAGGGCCCGGGCTGGCCTAGGCCACTGCCAGCCAGCAGGGCCTCGACAGAGCACAGTTCATTCGAGGAGGCCCCCGGGGGTTGCCTGGGTGGCTCCTGCACTGCTGGGAAGCTGCAGGTCCGGAGGCTGTGTGTGCACGTGGCCACTGGGGCCTGAGCACAAGACAGGCCTAACCCCACTTGCAAGCAGGACTCCTGCCACCTCTTCGCTGCCTGCCACACCCCCTTGCTGCCTGCCCTGTCTTCACTGCTGGCAGGCCTCTGTGTGCCCAGGCCAGTCTAGGCCAAGGAAACAAGGGGCTTGCTCTCCCCTTGCTAGGAGCTCCTCCTCCAGCACTCTGGCCCAGGGGACACACGCCCCTGGACCAGCAGCCTGCAAGGAAGCTGCAGCTGAGCCATGCCCAAAGGCCTGCAGCACCTGGCAGGGAGCCCTCTGCTATGGCCAGCTTTCCCACTGCAAAGCCTTGGAGGAGTTCGTGGATGCTGGGGCCTGCAGTGTTTGCCGTCGGAGAGCACTGGGGGCCCAGAGCCTCCCCTGTGGCTTCCGAGCACTTTCCCACCCCCAGGCCCTTGGCACCCACTCTGCTGCCAGAGGGAAGTCCTAAGCAGGACTCTCGAGCTTGTGCAGCCAGAGGGCCTCCTGCTTGCAAATGTCCTCAGGAACTCCTTTGGAGTGAGGCCTCTCCTCCCATGCTGCTCAGCCAGCAGATGGTGCCATCGCTCCACCCAAAACCTCTGTGCTTTGCCTTCAGCCATGGATCGCCCTGCTGAGCTCTCTCTGCCTCAAGCAGCAACTCCAGTGTGCATCCAGCCTACAGAAAGCAGAGTGCCTTTGCCAGAGCACTGCTGTGCTGGGGCAGCACCCTGAAGGCCTCCTAGGGCCTTCGCTCCCCTAACCCAGTTGTGCCACCCAGCCCATGCGGGGAGCAAAGTTCCCCCTTGGCAGGGCTCAGCGTGTGGCTTGGCTGTGGTTTCATGGCTGGGAAAGGGCAGATCCTGAAGCTGGGTGCCCACCTGGGAATGGGGCCCGGGGGGCAGAGCCGGCATGCCCTGGCTGGGAGGCAGGAGATCTGGGGCCTTCAAGCTGCATGCAAATCCCCTCTCTGGCTGCCCCTCTTGCTTCTTCTCTGCTGCCAAGCCTCTCACACCCCACGTGCGTCTCATTGAAAGGAGGCAGGCTGCTTGCCATTCTTGGGCAGGCAATCACCCCAGGAGCCTCGTTTACCCGAAGGGGAGTGCGCACTGACCCAGAGCCTCCAGAGGAGCTGCCGTCTCTCCAGCCACAAAGGCCTGTAGCCGAGTCCATGGCAGCCTGTTGCATGGAGGGCTTCTGTGGGAGAGGGCCGTGCTGCCCTGGCAGGGGCTCGTTCTCACACTGCTTTCCGTGGGGAAACGCTGTGTGTGCCAAGGGTCTCCTGTGTGCACAAAATCTCTCGCCAGTGCCTGAGGTGCAGGGAGTCCTCTTTGGACCCAGAGCCATGCTCTAGGCGGGCCTCCCGTGCTGGGAGAGCCTCCACTTCCCCAACTGTCCAACTGCCTCAGGAACACCCTTCGAGGGAGTGTGGCTCTGACAGGCAGAAGGGCCCGAGTGAGGAACGTGGATGGCAGGCCAAAGCCACTGTGCTGAGCAGTCCCCCTGCAAGTCCGAGCTGAAGGCTCTGTGCACCAGGCTCAAGCTGGAATGAGCCTGTGGCCTGGCCTCCAGTCCCAGGCTTGGCCTGGGCACTGCTAGGGCGGGCCCCAGCCCAGGCTCAGCCAGGCCTCCCTAGGGCCCGGGCTGGCCTAGGCCACTGCCAGCCAGCAGGGCCTCGACAGAGCACAGTTCATTCGAGGAGGCCCCCGGGGGTTGCCTGGGTGGCTCCTGCACTGCTGGGAAGCTGCAGGTCCGGAGGCTGTGTGTGCACGTGGCCACTGGGGCCTGAGCACAAGACAGGCCTGACCCCACTTGCAAGCAGGACTCCTGCCACCTCTTCGCTGCCTGCCACACCCCCTTGCTGCCTGCCCTGTCTTCACTGCTGGCAGGCCTCTGTGTGCCCAGGCCAGTCTAGGCCAAGGAAACAAGGGGCTTGCTCTCCCCTTGCTAGGAGCTCCTCCTCCAGCACTCTGGCCCAGGGGACACACGCCCCTGGACCAGCAGCCTGCAAGGAAGCTGCAGCTGAGCCATGCCCAAAGGCCTGCAGCACCTGGCAGGGAGCCGTCTGCTATGGACAGCTTTCCCACTGCAAAGCCTTGGAGGAGTTCGTGGATGCTGGGGCCTGCAGCGTTTGCCGTCGGAGAGCACTGGGGGCCCAGAGCCTCCCCTGTGGCTTCCGAGCACTTTCCCACCCCCAGGCCCTTGGCACCCACTCTGCTGCCAGAGGGAAGTCCTAAGCAGGACTCTCGAGCTTGTGCAGCCAGAGGGCCTCCTGCTTGCAAATGTCCTCAGGAACTCCTTTGGAGTGAGGCCTCTCCTCCCATGCTGCTCAGCCAGCAGATGGTGCCATCGCTCCACCCAAAACCTCTCTGCTTTGCCTTCAGCCATGGATCGCCCTGCTGAGCTCTCTCTGCCTCAAGCAGCAACTCCAGTGTGCATCCAGCCTACAGAAAGCAGAGTGCCTTTGCCGGAGCACTGCTGTGCTGGGGCAGCACCCTGAAGGCCTCCTAGATCCTTCGCTCCCCTAACCCAGTCGTGCCACCCAGCCCATGCGGGGAGCAAAGTTCCCCCTTGGCAGGGCTCAGCGTGTGGCCTGGGTGTGGTTTCATGGCTGGGAAAGGGCAGATCCTGAAGCTGGGTGCCCACCTGGGAATGGGGCCCGGGGGGCAGAGCTGGCATGCCCTGGTTGGGAGGCAGGAGATCTGGGGCCTTCAAGCTGCATGCAAGTCCCCTCTCTGGCTGCCCCTCTTGCTTCTTCTCTGCTGCCAAGCCTCTCACACCCGACGTGCGTCTCATTGAAAGGAGGCAGGCTGCTTGCCATTCTTGGGCAGGCAATCACCCCAGGAGCCTCGTTTACCCGAAGGGGAGTGCGCACTGACCCAGAGCCTCCAGAGGAGCTGCCGTCTCTCCAGCCACAAAGGCCTGTAGCCGAGTCCATGGCAGCCTGTTGCATGGAGGGCTTCTGTGGGAGAGGGCCGTGCTGCCCTGGCAGGGGCTCGTTCTCACACTGCTTTCCGTGGGGAAACGCTGTGTGTGCCAAGGGTCTCCTGTGTGCACAAAATCTCTCGCCAGTGCCTGAGGTGCAGGGAGTCCTCTTTGGACCCAGAGCCATGCTCTAGGCGGGCCTCCCGTGCTGGGAGAGCCTCCACTTCCCCAACTGTCCAACTGCCTCAGGAACACCCTTCGAGGGAGTGTGGCTCTGACAGGCAGAAGGGCCCGAGTGAGGAACGTGGATGGCAGGCCAAAGCCACTGTGCTGAGCAGTCCCCCTGCAAGTCCTAGCTGAAGGCTCTGTGCACCAGGCTCAAGCTGGAATGAGCCTGTGGCCTGGCCTCCAGTCCCAGGCTTGGCCTGGGCACTGCTAGGGCGGGCCCCAGCCCAGGCTCAGCCAGGCCTCCCTAGGGCCCGGGCTGGCCTAGGCCACTGCCAGCCAGCAGGGCCTCGACAGAGCACAGTTCATTCAAGGAGGCCCCCGGGGGTTGCCTGGGTGGCTCCTGCACTGCTGGGAAGCTGCAGGTCCGGAGGCTGTGTGTGCACGTGGCCTCTGGGGCCTGAGCACAAGACAGGCCTGACCCCACTTGCAAGCAGGACTCCTGCCACCTCTTCGCTGCCTGCCACACCCCCTTGCTGCCTGCCCTGTCTTCACTGCTGGCAGGCCTCTGTGTGCCCAGGCCAGTCTAGGCCAAGGAAACAAGGGGCTTGCTCTCCCCTTGCTAGGAGCTCCTCCTCCAGCACTCTGGCCCAGGGGACACACGCCCCTGGACCAGCAGCCTGCAAGGAAGCTGCAGCTGAGCCATGCCCAAAGGCCTGCAGCACCTGGCAGGGAGCCCTCTGCTATGGCCAGCTTTCCCACTGCAAAGCCTTGGAGGAGTTCGTGGATGCTGGGGCCTGCAGCGTTTGCCGTCGCAGAGCACTGGGGGCCCAGAGCCTCCCCTGTGGCTTCCGAGCACTTTCCCACCCCCAGGCCCTTGGCACCCACTCTGCTGCCAGAGGGAAGTCCTAAGCAGGACTCTCGAGCTTGTGCAGCCAGAGGGCCTCCTGCTTGCAAATGTCCTCAGGAACTCCTTTGGAGTGAGGCCTCTCCTCCCATGCTGCTCAGCCAGCAGATGGTGCCATCGCTCCACCCAAAACCTCTCTGCTTTGCCTTCAGCCATGGATCGCCCTGCTGAGCTCTCTCTGCCTCAAGCAGCAACTCCAGTGTGCATCCAGCCTACAGAAAGCAGAGTGCCTTTGCCGGAGCACTGCTGTGCTGGGGCAGCACCCTGAAGGCCTCCTAGAGCCTTCGCTCCCCTAACCCAGTCGTGCCACCCAGCCCATGCGGGGAGCAAAGTTCCCCCTTGGCAGGGCTCAGCGTGTGGCCTGGGTGTGGTTTCATGGCTGGGAAAGGGCAGATCCTGAAGCTGGGTGCCCACCTGGGAATGGGGCCCGGGGGGCAGAGCTGGCATGCCCTGGTTGGGAGGCAGGAGATCTGGGGCCTTCAAGCTGCATGCAAGTCCCCTCTCTGGCTGCCCCTCTTGCTTCTTCTCTGCTGCCAAGCCTCTCACACCCCACGTGCGTCTCATTGAAAGGAGGCAGGCTGCTTGCCATTCTTGGGCAGGCAATCACCCCAGGAGCCTCGTTTACCCAAAGGGGAGTGCGCACTGACCCAGAGCCTCCAGAGGAGCTGCCGTCTCTCCAGCCACAAAGGCCTGTAGCCGAGTCCATGGCAGCCTGTTGCATGGAGGGCTTCTGTGGGAGAGGGCCGTGCTGCCCTGGCAGGGGCTCGTTCTCACACTGCTTTCCGTGGGGAAACGCTGTGTGTGCCAAGGGTCTCCTGTGTGCACAAAATCTCTCGCCAGTGCCTGAGGTGCAGGGAGTCCTCTTTGGACCCAGAGCCATGCTCTAGGCGGGCCTCCCGTGCTGGGAGAGCCTCCACTTCCCCAACTGTCCAACTGCCTCAGGAACACCCTTCGAGGGAGTGTGGCTCTGACAGGCAGAAGGGCCCGAGTGAGGAACGTGGATGGCAGGCCAAAGCCACTGTGCTGAGCAGTCCCCCTGCAAGTCCGAGCTGAAGGCTCTGTGCACCAGGCTCAAGCTGGAATGAGCCTGTGGCCTGGCCTCCAGTCCCAGGCTTGGCCTGGGCACTGCTAGGGCGGGCCCCAGCCCAGGCTCAGCCAGGCCTCCCTAGGGCCCGGGCTGGCCTAGGCCACTGCCAGCCAGCAGGGCCTCGACAGAGCACAGTTCATTCGAGGAGGCCCCCGGGGGTTGCCTGGGTGGCTCCTGCACTGCTGGGAAGCTGCAGGTCCGGAGGCTGTGTGTGCACGTGGCCACTGGGGCCTGAGCACAAGACAGGCCTGACCCCACTTGCAAGCAGGACTCCTGCCACCTCTTCGCTGCCTGCCACACCCCCTTGCTGCCTGCCCTGTCTTCACTGCTGGCAGGCCTCTGTGTGCCCAGGCCAGTCTAGGCCAAGGAAACAAGGGGCTTGCTCTCCCCTTGCTAGGAGCTCCTCCTCCAGCACTCTGGCCCAGGGGACACACGCCCCTGGACCAGCAGCCTGCAAGGAAGCTGCAGCTGAGCCATGCCCAAAGGCCTGCAGCACCTGGCAGGGAGCCCTCTGCTATGGCCAGCTTTCCCACTGCAAAGCCTTGGAGGAGTTCGTGGATGCTGGGGCCTGCAGCGTTTGCCGTCGCAGAGCACTGGGGGCCCAGAGCCTCCCCTGTGGCTTCCGAGCACTTTCCCACCCCCAGGCCCTTGGCACCCACTCTGCTGCCAGAAGGAAGTCCTAAGCAGGACTCTCGAGCTTGTGCAGCCAGAGGGCCTCCTGCTTGCAAATGTCCTCAGGAACTCCTTTGGAGTGAGGCCTCTCCTCCCATGCTGCTCAGCCAGCAGATGGTGCCATCGCTCCACCCAAAACCTCTCTGCTTTGCCTTCAGCCATGGATCGCCCTGCTGAGCTCTCTCTGCCTCAAGCAGCAACTCCAGTGTGCATCCAGCCTACAGAAAGCAGAGTGCCTTTGCCTGAACACTGCTGTGCTGGGGCAGCACCCTGAAGGCCTCCTAGGGCCTTCGCTCCCCTAACCCAGTCTTGCCACCCAGCCCATGCGGGGAGCAAAGTTCCCCCTTGGCAGGGCTCAGCGTGTGGCCTGGCTGTGGTTTCATGGCTGGGAAAGGGCAGATCCTGAAGCTGGGTGCCCACCTGGGAATGGGGCCCGGGGGGCAGAGCCGGCATGCCCTGGTTGGGAGGCAGGAGATCTGGGGCCTTCAAGCTGCATGCAAATCCCCTCTATGGCTGCCTCTCTTGCTTCTTCTCTGCTGCCAAGCCTCTCACACCCCACGTGCGTCTCATTGAAAGGAGGCAGGCTGCTTGCCATTCTTGGGCAAGCAATCACCCCAGGAGCCTCGTTTACCCGAAGGGGAGTGCGCACTGACCCAGAGCCTCCAGAGGAGCTGCCGTCTCTCCAGCCACAAAGGCCTGTAGCCGAGTCCATGGCAGCCTGTTGCATGGAGGGCTTCTGTGGGAGAGGGCCGTGCTGCCCTGGCAGGGGCTCGTTCTCACACTGCTTTCCGTGGGGAAACGCTGTGTGTGCCAAGGGTCTCCTGTGTGCACAAAATCTCTCGCCAGTGCCTGAGGTGCAGGGAGTCCTCTTTGGACCCAGAGCCATGCTCTAGGTGGGCCTCCCGTGCTGGGAGAGCCTCCACTTCCCCAACTGTCCAACTGCCTCAGGAACACCCTTCGAGGGAGTGTGGCTCTGACAGGCACAAGGGCCCGAGTGAGGAACGTGGATGGCAGGCCAAAGCCACTGTGCTGAGCAGTCCCCCTGCAAGTCCTAGCTGAAGGCTCTGTGCACCAGGCTCAAGCTGGAATGAGCCTGTGGCCTGGCCTCCAGTCCCAGGCTTGGCCTGGGCACTGCTAGGGCGGGCCCCAGCCCAGGCTCAGCCAGGCCTCCCTAGGGCCCGGGCTGGCCTAGGCCACTGCCAGCCAGCAGGGCCTCGACAGAGCACAGTTCATTCGAGGAGGCCCCCGGGGGTTGCCTGGGTGGCTCCTGCACTGCTGGGAAGCTGCAGGTCCGGAGGCTGTGTGTGCACGTGGCCACTGGGGCCTGAGCACAAGACAGGCCTAACCCCACTTGCAAGCAGGACTCCTGCCACCTCTTCGCTGCCTGCCACACCCCCTTGCTGCCTGCCCTGTCTTCACTGCTGGCAGGCCTCTGTGTGCCCAGGCCAGTCTAGGCCAAGGAAACAAGGGGCTTGCTCTCCCCTTGCTAGGAGCTCCTCCTCCAGCACTCTGGCCCAGGGGACACACGCCCCTGGACCAGCAGCCTGCAAGGAAGCTGCAGCTGAGCCATGCCCAAAGGCCTGCAGCACCTGGCAGGGAGCCCTCTGCTATGGCCAGCTTTCCCACTGCAAAGCCTTGGAGGAGTTCGTGGATGCTGGGGCCTGCAGTGTTTGCCGTCGGAGAGCACTGGGGGCCCAGAGCCTCCCCTGTGGCTTCCGAGCACTTTCCCACCCCCAGGCCCTTGGCACCCACTCTGCTGCCAGAGGGAAGTCCTAAGCAGGACTCTCGAGCTTGTGCAGCCAGAGGGCCTCCTGCTTGCAAATGTCCTCAGGAACTCCTTTGGAGTGAGGCCTCTCCTCCCATGCTGCTCAGCCAGCAGATGGTGCCATCGCTCCACCCAAAACCTCTGTGCTTTGCCTTCAGCCATGGATCGCCCTGCTGAGCTCTCTCTGCCTCAAGCAGCAACTCCAGTGTGCATCCAGCCTACAGAAAGCAGAGTGCCTTTGCCAGAGCACTGCTGTGCTGGGGCAGCACCCTGAAGGCCTCCTAGGGCCTTCGCTCCCCTAACCCAGTCGTGCCACCCAGCCCATGCGGGGAGCAAAGTTCCCCCTTGGCAGGGCTCAGCGTGTGGCTTGGCTGTGGTTTCATGGCTGGGAAAGGGCAGATCCTGAAGCTGGGTGCCCACCTGGGAATGGGGCCCGGGGGGCAGAGCCGGCATGCCCTGGCTGGGAGGCAGGAGATCTGGGGCCTTCAAGCTGCATGCAAATCCCCTCTCTGGCTGCCCCTCTTGCTTCTTCTCTGCTGCCAAGCCTCTCACACCCCACGTGCGTCTCATTGAAAGGAGGCAGGCTGCTTGCCATTCTTGGGCAGGCAATCACCCCAGGAGCCTCGTTTACCCGAAGGGGAGTGCGCACTGACCCAGAGCCTCCAGAGGAGCTGCCGTCTCTCCAGCCACAAAGGCCTGTAGCCGAGTCCATGGCAGCCTGTTGCATGGAGGGCTTCTGTGGGAGAGGGCCGTGCTGCCCTGGCAGGGGCTCGTTCTCACACTGCTTTCCGTGGGGAAACGCTGTGTGTGCCAAGGGTCTCCTGTGTGCACAAAATCTCTCGCCAGTGCCTGAGGTGCAGGGAGTCCTCTTTGGACCCAGAGCCATGCTCTAGGCGGGCCTCCCGTGCTGGGAGAGCCTCCACTTCCCCAACTGTCCAACTGCCTCAGGAACACCCTTCGAGGGAGTGTGGCTCTGACAGGCAGAAGGGCCCGAGTGAGGAACGTGGATGGCAGGCCAAAGCCACTGTGCTGAGCAGTCCCCCTGCAAGTCCGAGCTGAAGGCTCTGTGCACCAGGCTCAAGCTGGAATGAGCCTGTGGCCTGGCCTCCAGTCCCAGGCTTGGCCTGGGCACTGCTAGGGCGGGCCCCAGCCCAGGCTCAGCCAGGCCTCCCTAGGGCCCGGGCTGGCCTAGGCCACTGCCAGCCAGCAGGGCCTCGACAGAGCACAGTTCATTCGAGGAGGCCCCCGGGGGTTGCCTGGGTGGCTCCTGCACTGCTGGGAAGCTGCAGGTCCGGAGGCTGTGTGTGCACGTGGCCACTGGGGCCTGAGCACAAGACAGGCCTGACCCCACTTGCAAGCAGGACTCCTGCCACCTCTTCGCTGCCTGCCACACCCCCTTGCTGCCTGCCCTGTCTTCACTGCTGGCAGGCCTCTGTGTGCCCAGGCCAGTCTAGGCCAAGGAAACAAGGGGCTTGCTCTCCCCTTGCTAGGAGCTCCTCCTCCAGCACTCTGGCCCAGGGGACACACGCCCCTGGACCAGCAGCCTGCAAGGAAGCTGCAGCTGAGCCATGCCCAAAGGCCTGCAGCACCTGGCAGGGAGCCGTCTGCTATGGACAGCTTTCCCACTGCAAAGCCTTGGAGGAGTTCGTGGATGCTGGGGCCTGCAGCGTTTGCCGTCGGAGAGCACTGGGGGCCCAGAGCCTCCCCTGTGGCTTCCGAGCACTTTCCCACCCCCAGGCCCTTGGCACCCACTCTGCTGCCAGAGGGAAGTCCTAAGCAGGACTCTCGAGCTTGTGCAGCCAGAGGGCCTCCTGCTTGCAAATGTCCTCAGGAACTCCTTTGGAGTGAGGCCTCTCCTCCCATGCTGCTCAGCCAGCAGATGGTGCCATCGCTCCACCCAAAACCTCTCTGCTTTGCCTTCAGCCATGGATCGCCCTGCTGAGCTCTCTCTGCCTCAAGCAGCAACTCCAGTGTGCATCCAGCCTACAGAAAGCAGAGTGCCTTTGCCGGAGCACTGCTGTGCTGGGGCAGCACCCTGAAGGCCTCCTAGAGCCTTCGCTCCCCTAACCCAGTCGTGCCACCCAGCCCATGCGGGGAGCAAAGTTCCCCCTTGGCAGGGCTCAGCGTGTGGCCTGGGTGTGGTTTCATGGCTGGGAAAGGGCAGATCCTGAAGCTGGGTGCCCACCTGGGAATGGGGCCCGGGGGGCAGAGCTGGCATGCCCTGGTTGGGAGGCAGGAGATCTGGGGCCTTCAAGCTGCATGCAAGTCCCCTCTCTGGCTGCCCCTCTTGCTTCTTCTCTGCTGCCAAGCCTCTCACACCCGACGTGCGTCTCATTGAAAGGAGGCAGGCTGCTTGCCATTCTTGGGCAGGCAATCACCCCAGGAGCCTCGTTTACCCGAAGGGGAGTGCGCACTGACCCAGAGCCTCCAGAGGAGCTGCCGTCTCTCCAGCCACAAAGGCCTGTAGCCGAGTCCATGGCAGCCTGTTGCATGGAGGGCTTCTGTGGGAGAGGGCCGTGCTGCCCTGGCAGGGGCTCGTTCTCACACTGCTTTCCGTGGGGAAACGCTGTGTGTGCCAAGGGTCTCCTGTGTGCACAAAATCTCTCCCCAGTGCCTGAGGTGCAGGGAGTCCTCTTTGGACCCAGAGCCATGCTCTAGGCGGGCCTCCCGTGCTGGGAGAGCCTCCACTTCCCCAACTGTCCAACTGCCTCAGGAACACCCTTCGAGGGAGTGTGGCTCTGACAGGCAGAAGGGCCCGAGTGAGGAACGTGGATGGCAGGCCAAAGCCACTGTGCTGAGCAGTCCCCCTGCAAGTCCTAGCTGAAGGCTCTGTGCACCAGGCTCAAGCTGGAATGAGCCTGTGGCCTGGCCTCCAGTCCCAGGCTTGGCCTGGGCACTGCTAGGGCGGGCCCCAGCCCAGGCTCAGCCAGGCCTCCCTAGGGCCCGGGCTGGCCTAGGCCACTGCCAGCCAGCAGCGCCTCGACAGAGCACAGTTCATTCAAGGAGGCCCCCGGGGGTTGCCTGGGTGGCTCCTGCACTGCTGGGAAGCTGCAGGTCCGGAGGCTGTGTGTGCACGTGGCCTCTGGGGCCTGAGCACAAGACAGGCCTGACCCCACTTGCAAGCAGGACTCCTGCCACCTCTTCGCTGCCTGCCACACCCCCTTGCTGCCTGCCCTGTCTTCACTGCTGGCAGGCCTCTGTGTGCCCAGGCCAGTCTAGGCCAAGGAAACAAGGGGCTTGCTCTCCCCTTGCTAGGAGCTCCTCCTCCAGCACTCTGGCCCAGGGGACACACGCCCCTGGACCAGCAGCCTGCAAGGAAGCTGCAGCTGAGCCATGCCCAAAGGCCTGCAGCACCTGGCAGGGAGCCCTCTGCTATGGCCAGCTTTCCCACTGCAAAGCCTTGGAGGAGTTCGTGGATGCTGGGGCCTGCAGCGTTTGCCGTCGCAGAGCACTGGGGGCCCAGAGCCTCCCCTGTGGCTTCCGAGCACTTTCCCACCCCCAGGCCCTTGGCACCCACTCTGCTGCCAGAGGGAAGTCCTAAGCAGGACTCTCGAGCTTGTGCAGCCAGAGGGCCTCCTGCTTGCAAATGTCCTCAGGAACTCCTTTGGAGTGAGGCCTCTCCTCCCATGCTGCTCAGCCAGCAGATGGTGCCATCGCTCCACCCAAAACCTCTCTGCTTTGCCTTCAGCCATGGATCGCCCTGCTGAGCTCTCTCTGCCTCAAGCAGCAACTGCAGTGTGCATCCAGCCTACAGAAAGCAGAGTGCCTTTGCCAGAGCACTGCTGTGCTGGGGCAGCACCCTGAAGGCCTCCTAGGGCCTTCGCTCCCCTAACCCAGTCGTGCCACCCAGCCCATGCGGGGAGCAAAGTTCCCCTTGGCAGGGCTCAGTGTGTGGCCTGGCTGTGGTTTCATGGCTGGGAAAGGGCAGATCCTGAAGCTGGGTGCCCACCTGGGAATGGGGCCCGGGGGGCAGAGCCGGCATGCCCTGGCTGGGAGGCAGGAGATCTGGGGCCTTCAAGCTGCATGCAAATCCCCTCTCTGGCTGCCCCTTTTGCTTCTTCTCTGCTGCCAAGCCTCTCACACCCCACGTGCGTCTCATTGAAAGGAGGCAGGCTGCTTGCCATTCTTGGCAGGCAATCACCCCAGGAGCCTCGTTTACCCGAAGGGGAGTGCGCACTGACCCAGAGCCTCCAGAGGAGCTGCCGTCTCTCCAGCCACAAAGGCCTGTAGCCGAGTCCATGGCAGCCTGTTGCATGGAGGGCTTCTGTGGGAGAGGGCCGTGCTGCCCTGGCAGGGGCTCGTTCTCACACTGCTTTCCGTGGGGAAACGCTGTGTGTGCCAAGGGTCTCCTGTGTGCACAAAATCTCTCGCCAGTGCCTGAGGTGCAGGGAGTCCTCTTTGGACCCAGAGCCATGCTCTAGGCGGGCCTCCCGTGCTGGGAGAGCCTCCACTTCCCCAACTGTCCAACTGCCTCAGGAACACCCTTCGAGGGAGTGTGGCTCTGACAGGCAGAAGGGCCCGAGTGAGGAACGTGGATGGTAGGCCAAAGCCACTGTGCTGAGCAGTCCCCCTGCAAGTCCGAGCTGAAGGCTCTGTGCACCAGGCTCAAGCTGGAATGAGCCTGTGGCCTGGCCTCCAGTCCCAGGCTTGGCCTGGGCAGTGCTAGGGCGGGCCCCAGCCCAGGCTCAGCCAGGCCTCCCTAGGGCCCGGGCTGGCCTAGGCCACTGCCAGCCAGCAGGGCCTCGACAGAGCACAGTTCATTCGAGGAGGCCCCCGGGGGTTGCCTGGGTGGCTCCTGCACTGCTGGGAAGCTGCAGGTCCGGAGGCTGTGTGTGCACGTGGCCTCTGGGGCCTGAGCACAAGACAGGCCTGACCCCACTTGCAAGCAGGACTCCTGCCACCTCTTCGCTGCCTGCCACACCCCCTTGTTGCCTGCCCTGTCTTCACTGCTGGCAGGCCTCTGTGTGCCCAGGCCAGTCTAGGCCAAGGAAACAAGGGGCTTGCTCTCCCCTTGCTAGGAGCTCCTCCTCCAGCACTCTGGCCCAGGGGACACACGCCCCTGGACCAGCAGCCTGCAAGGAAGCTGCAGCTGAGCCATGCCCAAAGGCCTGCAGCACCTGGCAGGGAGCCGTCTGCTATGGACAGCTTTCCCACTGCAAAGCCTTGGAGGAGTTCGTGGATGCTGGGGCCTGCAGCGTTTGCCGTCGGAGAGCACTGGGGGCCCAGAGCCTCCCCTGTGGCTTCCGAGCACTTTCCCACCCCCAGGCCCTTGGCACCCACTCTGCTGCCAGAGGGAAGTCCTAAGCAGGACTCTCGAGCTTGTGCAGCCAGAGGGCCTCCTGCTTGCAAATGTCCTCAGGAACTCCTTTGGAGTGAGGCCTCTCCTCCCATGCTGCTCAGCCAGCAGATGGTGCCATCGCTCCACCCAAAACCTCTCTGCTTTGCCTTCAGCCATGGATCGCCCTGCTGAGCTCTCTCTGCCTCAAGCAGCAACTCCAGTGTGCATCCAGCCTACAGAAAGCAGAGTGCCTTTGCCGGAGCACTGCTGTGCTGGGGCAGCACCCTGAAGGCCTCCTAGAGCCTTCGCTCCCCTAACCCAGTCGTGCCACCCAGCCCATGCGGGGAGCAAAGTTCCCCCTTGGCAGGGCTCAGCGTGTGGCCTGGGTGTGGTTTCATGGCTGGGAAAGGGCAGATCCTGAAGCTGGGTGCCCACCTGGGAATGGGGCCCGGGGGGCAGAGCCGGCATGCCCTGGTTGGGAGGCAGGAGATCTGGGGCCTTCAAGCTGCATGCAAATCCCCTCTATGGCTGCCTCTCTTGCTTCTTCTCTGCTGCCAAGCCTCTCACACCCCACGTGCGTCTCATTGAAAGGAGGCAGGCTGCTTGCTATTCTTGGGCAAGCAATCACCCCAGGAGCCTCGTTTACCCGAAGGGGAGTGCGCACTGACCCAGAGCCTCCAGAGGAGCTGCCGTCTCTCCAGCCACAAAGGCCTGTAGCCGAGTCCATGGCAGCCTGTTGCATGGAGGGCTTCTGTGGGAGAGGGCCGTGCTGCCCTGGCAGGGGCTCGTTCTCACACTGCTTTCCGTGGGGAAACGCTGTGTGTGCCAAGGGTCTCCTGTGTGCACAAAATCTCTCGCCAGTGCCTGAGGTGCAGGGAGTCCTCTTTGGACCCAGAGCCATGCTCTAGGTGGGCCTCCCGTGCTGGGAGAGCCTCCACTTCCCCAACTGTCCAACTGCCTCAGGAACACCCTTCGAGGGAGTGTGGCTCTGACAGGCACAAGGGCCCGAGTGAGGAACGTGGATGGCAGGCCAAAGCCACTGTGCTGAGCAGTCCCCCTGCAAGTCCTAGCTGAAGGCTCTGTGCACCAGGCTCAAGCTGGAATGAGCCTGTGGCCTGGCCTCCAGTCCCAGGCTTGGCCTGGGCACTGCTAGGGCGGGCCCCAGCCCAGGCTCAGCCAGGCCTCCCTAGGGCCCGGGCTGGCCTAGGCCACTGCCAGCCAGCAGGGCCTCGACAGAGCACAGTTCATTCGAAGAGGCCCCCGGGGGTTGCCTGGGTGGCTCCTGCACTGCTGGGAAGCTGCAGGTCCGGAGGCTGTGTGTGCACGTGGCCACTGGGGCCTGAGCACAAGACAGGCCTAACCCCACTTGCAAGCAGGACTCCTGCCACCTCTTCGCTGCCTGCCACACCCCCTTGCTGCCTGCCCTGTCTTCACTGCTGGCAGGCCTCTGTGTGCCCAGGCCAGTCTAGGCCAAGGAAACAAGGGGCTTGCTCTCCCCTTGCTAGGAGCTCCTCCTCCAGCACTCTGGCCCAGGGGACACACGCCCCTGGACCAGCAGCCTGCAAGGAAGCTGCAGCTGAGCCATGCCCAAAGGCCTGCAGCACCTGGCAGGGAGCCCTCTGCTATGGCCAGCTTTCCCACTGCAAAGCCTTGGAGGAGTTCGTGGATGCTGGGGCCTACAGTGTTTGCCGTCGGACAGCACTGGGGGCCCAGAGCCTCCCCTGTGGCTTCCGAGCACTTTCCCACCCCCAGGCCCTTGGCACCCACTCTGCTGCCAGAGGGAAGTCCTAAGCAGGACTCTCGAGCTTGTGCAGCCAGAGGGCCTCCTGCTTGCAAATGTCCTCAGGAACTCCTTTGGAGTGAGGCCTCTCCTCCCATGCTGCTCAGCCAGCAGATGGTGCCATCGCTCCACCCAAAACCTCTGTGCTTTGCCTTCAGCCATGGATCGCCCTGCTGAGCTCTCTCTGCCTCAAGCAGCAACTCCAGTGTGCATCCAGCCTACAGAAAGCAGAGTGCCTTTGCCAGAGCACTGCTGTGCTGGGGCAGCACCCTGAAGGCCTCCTAGGGCCTTCGCTCCCCTAACCCAGTCGTGCCACCCAGCCCATGCGGGGAGCAAAGTTCCCCCTTGGCAGGGCTCAGCGTGTGGCCTGGGTGTGGTTTCATGGCTGGGAAAGGGCAGATCCTGAAGCTGGGTGCCCACCTGGGAATGGGGCCCGGGGGGCAGAGCCGGCATGCCCTGGTTGGGAGGCAGGAGATCTGGGGCCTTCAAGCTGCATGCAAATCCCCTCTCTGGCTGCCCCTCTTGCTTCTTCTCTGCTGCCAAGCCTCTCATACCCCACGTGCGTCTCATTGAAAGGAGGCAGGCTGCTTGCCATTCTTGGGCAGGCAATCACCCCAGGAGCCTCGTTTACCCGAAGGGGAGTGCGCACTGACCCAGAGCCTCCAGAGGAGCTGCCGTCTCTCCAGCCACAAAGGCCTGTAGCCGAGTCCATGGCAGCCTGTTGCATGGAGGGCTTCTGTGGGAGAGGGCCGTGCTGCCCTGGCAGGGGCTCGTTCTCACACTGCTTTCCGTGGGGAAACGCTGTGTGTGCCAAGGGTCTCCTGTGTGCACAAAATCTCTCGCCAGTGCCTGAGGTGCAGGGAGTCCTCTTTGGACCCAGAGCCATGCTCTAGGTGGGCCTCCCGTGCTGGGAGAGCCTCCACTTCCCCAACTGTCCAACTGCCTCAGGAACACCCTTCGAGGGAGTGTGGCTCTGACAGGCACAAGGGCCCGAGTGAGGAACGTGGATGGCAGGCCAAAGCCACTGTGCTGAGCAGTCCCCCTGCAAGTCCTAGCTGAAGGCTCTGTGCACCAGGCTCAAGCTGGAATGAGCCTGTGGCCTGGCCTCCAGTCCCAGGCTTGGCCTGGGCACTGCTAGGGCGGGCCCCAGCCCAGGCTCAGCCAGGCCTCCCTAGGGCCCGGGCTGGCCTAGGCCACTGCCAGCCAGCAGGGCCTCGACAGAGCACAGTTCATTCGAGGAGGCCCCCGGGGGTTGCCTGGGTGGCTCCTGCACTGCTGGGAAGCTGCAGGTCCGGAGGCTGTGTGTGCACGTGGCCACTGGGGCCTGAGCACAAGACAGGCCTAACCCCACTTGCAAGCAGGACTCCTGCCACCTCTTCGCTGCCTGCCACACCCCCTTGCTGCCTGCCCTGTCTTCACTGCTGGCAGGCCTCTGTGTGCCCAGGCCAGTCTAGGCCAAGGAAACAAGGGGCTTGCTCTCCCCTTGCTAGGAGCTCCTCCTCCAGCACTCTGGCCCAGGGGACACACGCCCCTGGACCAGCAGCCTGCAAGGAAGCTGCAGCTGAGCCATGCCCAAAGGCCTGCAGCACCTGGCAGGGAGCCCTCTGCTATGGCCAGCTTTCCCACTGCAAAGCCTTGGAGGAGTTCGTGGATGCTGGGGCCTGCAGTGTTTGCCGTCGGAGAGCACTGGGGGCCCAGAGCCTCCCCTGTGGCTTCCGAGCACTTTCCCACCCCCAGGCCCTTGGCACCCACTCTGCTGCCAGAGGGAAGTCCTAAGCAGGACTCTCGAGCTTGTGCAGCCAGAGGGCCTCCTGCTTGCAAATGTCCTCAGGAACTCCTTTGGAGTGAGGCCTCTCCTCCCATGCTGCTCAGCCAGCAGATGGTGCCATCGCTCCACCCAAAACCTCTGTGCTTTGCCTTCAGCCATGGATCGCCCTGCTGAGCTCTCTCTGCCTCAAGCAGCAACTCCAGTGTGCATCCAGCCTACAGAAAGCAGAGTGCCTTTGCCAGAGCACTGCTGTGCTGGGGCAGCACCCTGAAGGCCTCCTAGGGCCTTCGCTCCCCTAACCCAGTCGTGCCACCCAGCCCATGCGGGGAGCAAAGTTCCCCCTTGGCAGGGCTCAGCGTGTGGCTTGGCTGTGGTTTCATGGCTGGGAAAGGGCAGATCCTGAAGCTGGGTGCCCACCTGGGAATGGGGCCCGGGGGGCAGAGCCGGCATGCCCTGGCTGGGAGGCAGGAGATCTGGGGCCTTCAAGCTGCATGCAAATCCCCTCTCTGGCTGCCCCTCTTGCTTCTTCTCTGCTGCCAAGCCTCTCACACCCCACGTGCGTCTCATTGAAAGGAGGCAGGCTGCTTGCCATTCTTGGGCAGGCAATCACCCCAGGAGCCTCGTTTACCCGAAGGGGAGTGCGCACTGACCCAGAGCCTCCAGAGGAGCTGCCGTCTCTCCAGCCACAAAGGCCTGTAGCCGAGTCCATGGCAGCCTGTTGCATGGAGGGCTTCTGTGGGAGAGGGCCGTGCTGCCCTGGCAGGGGCTCGTTCTCACACTGCTTTCCGTGGGGAAACGCTGTGTGTGCCAAGGGTCTCCTGTGTGCACAAAATCTCTCGCCAGTGCCTGAGGTGCAGGGAGTCCTCTTTGGACCCAGAGCCATGCTCTAGGCGGGCCTCCCGTGCTGGGAGAGCCTCCACTTCCCCAACTGTCCAACTGCCTCAGGAACACCCTTCGAGGGAGTGTGGCTCTGACAGGCAGAAGGGCCCGAGTGAGGAACGTGGATGGCAGGCCAAAGCCACTGTGCTGAGCAGTCCCCCTGCAAGTCCGAGCTGAAGGCTCTGTGCACCAGGCTCAAGCTGGAATGAGCCTGTGGCCTGGCCTCCAGTCCCAGGCTTGGCCTGGGCACTGCTAGGTCGGGCCCCAGCCCAGGCTCAGCCAGGCCTCCCTAGGGCCCGGGCTGGCCTAGGCCACTGCCAGCCAGCAGGGCCTCGACAGAGCACAGTTCATTCGAGGAGGCCCCCGGGGGTTGCCTGGGTGGCTCCTGCACTGCTGGGAAGCTGCAGGTCCGGAGGCTGTGTGTGCACGTGGCCACTGGGGCCTGAGCACAAGACAGGCCTGACCCCACTTGCAAGCAGGACTCCTGCCACCTCTTCGCTGCCTGCCACACCCCCTTGCTGCCTGCCCTGTCTTCACTGCTGGCAGGCCTCTGTGTGCCCAGGCCAGTCTAGGCCAAGGAAACAAGGGGCTTGCTCTCCCCTTGCTAGGAGCTCCTCCTCCAGCACTCTGGCCCAGGGGACACACGCCCCTGGACCAGCAGCCTGCAAGGAAGCTGCAGCTGAGCCATGCCCAAAGGCCTGCAGCACCTGGCAGGGAGCCGTCTGCTATGGACAGCTTTCCCACTGCAAAGCCTTGGAGGAGTTCGTGGATGCTGGGGCCTGCAGCGTTCGCCGTCGGAGAGCACTGGGGGCCCAGAGCCTCCCCTGTGGCTTCCGAGCACTTTCCCACCCCCAGGCCCTTGGCACCCACTCTGCTGCCAGAGGGAAGTCCTAAGCAGGACTCTCGAGCTTGTGCAGCCAGAGGGCCTCCTGCTTGCAAATGTCCTCAGGAACTCCTTTGGAGTGAGGCCTCTCCTCCCATGCTGCTCAGCCAGCAGATGGTGCCATCGCTCCACCCAAAACCTCTCTGCTTTGCCTTCAGCCATGGATCGCCCTGCTGAGCTCTCTCTGCCTCAAGCAGCAACTCCAGTGTGCATCCAGCCTACAGAAAGCAGAGTGCCTTTGCCGGAGCACTGCTGTGCTGGGGCAGCACCCTGAAGGCCTCCTAGAGCCTTCGCTCCCCTAACCCAGTCGTGCCACCCAGCCCATGCGGGGAGCAAAGTTCCCCCTTGGCAGGGCTCAGCGTGTGGCCTGGGTGTGGTTTCATGGCTGGGAAAGGGCAGATCCTGAAGCTGGGTGCCCACCTGGGAATGGGGCCCGGGGGGCAGAGCTGGCATGCCCTGGTTGGGAGGCAGGAGATCTGGGGCCTTCAAGCTGCATGCAAGTCCCCTCTCTGGCTGCCCCTCTTGCTTCTTCTCTGCTGCCAAGCCTCTCACACCCGACGTGCGTCTCATTGAAAGGAGGCAGGCTGCTTGCCATTCTTGGGCAGGCAATCACCCCAGGAGCCTCGTTTACCCGAAGGGGAGTGCGCACTGACCCAGAGCCTCCAGAGGAGCTGCCGTCTCTCCAGCCACAAAGGCCTGTAGCCGAGTCCATGGCAGCCTGTTGCATGGAGGGCTTCTGTGGGAGAGGGCCGTGCTGCCCTGGCAGGGGCTCGTTCTCACACTGCTTTCCGTGGGGAAACGCTGTGTGTGCCAAGGGTCTCCTGTGTGCACAAAATCTCTCGCCAGTGCCTGAGGTGCAGGGAGTCCTCTTTGGACCCAGAGCCATGCTCTAGGCGGGCCTCCCGTGCTGGGAGAGGCTCCACTTCCCCAACTGTCCAACTGCCTCAGGAACACCCTTCGAGGGAGTGTGGCTCTGACAGGCAGAAGGGCCCGAGTGAGGAACGTGGATGGCAGGCCAAAGCCACTGTGCTGAGCAGTCCCCCTGCAAGTCCTAGCTGAAGGCTCTGTGCACCAGGCTCAAGCTGGAATGAGCCTGTGGCCTGGCCTCCAGTCCCAGGCTTGGCCTGGGCACTGCTAGGGCGGGCCCCAGCCCAGGCTCAGCCAGGCCTCCCTAGGGCCCGGGCTGGCCTAGGCCACTGCCAGCCAGCAGGGCCTCGACAGAGCACAGTTCATTCAAGGAGGCCCCCGGGGGTTGCCTGGGTGGCTCCTGCACTGCTGGGAAGCTGCAGGTCCGGAGGCTGTGTGTGCACGTGGCCTCTGGGGCCTGAGCACAAGACAGGCCTGACCCCACTTGCAAGCAGGACTCCTGCCACCTCTTCGCTGCCTGCCACACCCCCTTGCTGCCTGCCCTGTCTTCACTGCTGGCAGGCCTCTGTGTGCCCAGGCCAGTCTAGGCCAAGGAAACAAGGGGCTTGCTCTCCCCTTGCTAGGAGCTCCTCCTCCAGCACTCTGGCCCAGGGGACACACGCCCCTGGACCAGCAGCCTGCAAGGAAGCTGCAGCTGAGCCATGCCCAAAGGCCTGCAGCACCTGGCAGGGAGCCCTCTGCTATGGCCAGCTTTCCCACTGCAAAGCCTTGGAGGAGTTCGTGGATGCTGGGGCCTGCAGCGTTTGCCGTCGCAGAGCACTGGGGGCCCAGAGCCTCCCCTGTGGCTTCCGAGCACTTTCCCACCCCCAGGCCCTTGGCACCCACTCTGCTGCCAGAGGGAAGTCCTAAGCAGGACTCTCGAGCTTGTGCAGCCAGAGGGCCTCCTGCTTGCAAATGTCCTCAGGAACTCCTTTGGAGTGAGGCCTCTCCTCCCATGCTGCTCAGCCAGCAGATGGTGCCATCGCTCCACCCAAAACCTCTCTGCTTTGCCTTCAGCCATGGTTCGCCCTGCTGAGCTCTCTCTGCCTCAAGCAGCAACTGCAGTGTGCATCCAGCCTACAGAAAGCAGAGTGCCTTTGCCAGAGCACTGCTGTGCTGGGGCAGCACCCTGAAGGCCTCCTAGGGCCTTCGCTCCCCTAACCCAGTCGTGCCACCCAGCCCATGCGGGGAGCAAAGTTCCCCTTGGCAGGGCTCAGTGTGTGGCCTGGCTGTGGTTTCATGGCTGGGAAAGGGCAGATCCTGAAGCTGGGTGCCCACCTGGGAATGGGGCCCGGGGGGCAGAGCCGGCATGCCCTGGCTGGGAGGCAGGAGATCTGGGGCCTTCAAGCTGCATGCAAATCCCCTCTCTGGCTGCCCCTTTTGCTTCTTCTCTGCTGCCAAGCCTCTCACACCCCACGTGCGTCTCATTGAAAGGAGGCAGGCTGCTTGCCATTCTTGGCAGGCAATCACCCCAGGAGCCTCGTTTACCCGAAGGGGAGTGCGCACTGACCCAGAGCCTCCAGAGGAGCTGCCGTCTCTCCAGCCACAAAGGCCTGTAGCCGAGTCCATGGCAGCCTGTTGCATGGAGGGCTTCTGTGGGAGAGGGCCGTGCTGCCCTGGCAGGGGCTCGTTCTCACACTGCTTTCCGTGGGGAAACGCTGTGTGTGCCAAGGGTCTCCTGTGTGCACAAAATCTCTCGCCAGTGCCTGAGGTGCAGGGAGTCCTCTTTGGACCCAGAGCCATGCTCTAGGCGGGCCTCCCGTGCTGGGAGAGCCTCCACTTCCCCAACTGTCCAACTGCCTCAGGAACACCCTTCGAGGGAGTGTGGCTCTGACAGGCAGAAGGGCCCGAGTGAGGAACGTGGATGGTAGGCCAAAGCCACTGTGCTGAGCAGTCCCCCTGCAAGTCCGAGCTGAAGGCTCTGTGCACCAGGCTCAAGCTGGAATGAGCCTGTGGCCTGGCCTCCAGTCCCAGGCTTGGCCTGGGCAGTGCTAGGGCGGGCCCCAGCCCAGGCTCAGCCAGGCCTCCCTAGGGCCCGGGCTGGCCTAGGCCACTGCCAGCCAGCAGGGCCTCGACAGAGCACAGTTCATTCGAGGAGGCCCCCGGGGGTTGCCTGGGTGGCTCCTGCACTGCTGGGAAGCTGCAGGTCCGGAGGCTGTGTGTGCACGTGGCCTCTGGGGCCTGAGCACAAGACAGGCCTGACCCCACTTGCAAGCAGGACTCCTGCCACCTCTTCGCTGCCTGCCACACCCCCTTGTTGCCTGCCCTGTCTTCACTGCTGGCAGGCCTCTGTGTGCCCAGGCCAGTCTAGGCCAAGGAAACAAGGGGCTTGCTCTCCCCTTGCTAGGAGCTCCTCCTCCAGCACTCTGGCCCAGGGGACACACGCCCCTGGACCAGCAGCCTGCAAGGAAGCTGCAGCTGAGCCATGCCCAAAGGCCTGCAGCACCTGGCAGGGAGCCGTCTGCTATGGACAGCTTTCCCACTGCAAAGCCTTGGAGGAGTTCGTGGATGCTGGGGCCTGCAGCGTTTGCCGTCGGAGAGCACTGGGGGCCCAGAGCCTCCCCTGTGGCTTCCGAGCACTTTCCCACCCCCAGGCCCTTGGCACCCACTCTGCTGCCAGAGGGAAGTCCTAAGCAGGACTCTCGAGCTTGTGCAGCCAGAGGGCCTCCTGCTTGCAAATGTCCTCAGGAACTCCTTTGGAGTGAGGCCTCTCCTCCCATGCTGCTCAGCCAGCAGATGGTGCCATCGCTCCACCCAAAACCTCTCTGCTTTGCCTTCAGCCATGGATCGCCCTGCTGAGCTCTCTCTGCCTCAAGCAGCAACTCCAGTGTGCATCCAGCCTACAGAAAGCAGAGTGCCTTTGCCGGAGCACTGCTGTGCTGGGGCAGCACCCTGAAGGCCTCCTAGAGCCTTCGCTCCCCTAACCCAGTCGTGCCACCCAGCCCATGCGGGGAGCAAAGTTCCCCCTTGGCAGGGCTCAGCGTGTGGCCTGGGTGTGGTTTCATGGCTGGGAAAGGGCAGATCCTGAAGCTGGGTGCCCACCTGGGAATGGGGCCCGGGGGGCAGAGCCGGCATGCCCTGGTTGGGAGGCAGGAGATATGGGGCCTTCAAGCTGCATGCAAATCCCCTCTCTGGCTGCCCCTCTTGCTTCTTCTCTGCTGCCAAGCCTCTCACACCCCACGTGCGTCTCATTGAAAGGAGGCAGGCTGCTTGCCATTCTTGGGCAGGCAATCACCCCAGGAGCCTCGTTTACCCGAAGGGGAGTGCGCACTGACCCAGAGCCTCCAGAGGAGCTGCCGTCTCTCCAGCCACAAAGGCCTGTAGCCGAGTCCATGGCAGCCTGTTGCATGGAGGGCTTCTGTGGGAGAGGGCCGTGCTGCCCTGGCAGGGGCTCGTTCTCACACTGCTTTCCGTGGGGAAACGCTGTGTGTGCCAAGGGTCTCCTGTGTGCACAAAATCTCTTGCCAGTGCCTGAGGTGCAGGGAGTCCTCTTTGGACCCAGAGCCATGCTCTAGGCGGGCCTCCCGTGCTGGGAGAGCCTCCACTTCCCCAACTGTCCAACTGCCTCAGGAACACCCTTCGTGGGAGTGTGGCTCTGACAGGCAGAAGGGCCCGAGTGAGGAACGTGGATGGTAGGCCAAAGCCACTGTGCTGAGCAGTCCCCCTGCAAGTCCGAGCTGAAGGCTCTGTGCACCAGGCTCAAGCTGGAATGAGCCTGTGGCCTGGCCTCCAGTCCCAGGCTTGGCCTGGGCACTGCTAGGGCGGGCCCCAGCCCAGGCTCAGCCAGGCCTCCCTAGGGCCCGGGCTGGCCTAGGCCACTGCCAGCCAGCAGGGCCTCGACAGAGCACAGTTCATTCGAGGAGGCCCCCGGGGGTTGCCTGGGTGGCTCCTGCACTGCTGGGAAGCTGCAGGTCCGGAGGCTGTGTGTGCACGTGGCCTCTGGGGCCTGAGCACAAGACAGGCCTGACCCCACTTGCAAGCAGGACTCCTGCCACCTCTTCGCTGCCTGCCACACCCCCTTGCTGCCTGCCCTGTCTTCACTGCTGGCAGGCCTCTGTGTGCCCAGGCCAGTCTAGGCCAAGGAAACAAGGGGCTTGCTCTCCCCTTGCTAGGAGCTCCTCCTCCAGCACTCTGGCCCAGGGGACACACGCCCCTGGACCATCAGCCTGCAAGGAAGCTGCAGCTGAGCCATGCCCAAAGGCCTGCTGCACCTGGCAGGGAGCCCTCTGCTATGGCCAGCTTTCCCACTGCAAAGCCTTGGAGGAGTTCGTGGATGCTGGGGCCTGCAGCGTTTGCCGTCGGAGAGCACTGGGGGCCCAGAGCCTCCCCTGTGGCTTCCGAGCACTTTCCCACCCCCAGGCCCTTGGCACCCACTCTGCTGCCAGAGGGAAGTCCTAAGCAGGACTCTCGAGCTTGTGCAGCCAGAGGGCCTCCTGCTTGCAAATGTCCTCAGGAACTCCTTTGGAGTGAGGCCTCTCCTCCCATGCTGCTCAGCCAGCAGATGGTGCCATCGCTCCACCCAAAACCTCTCTGCTTTGCCTTCAGCCATGGATCGCCCTGCTGAGCTCTCTCGGCCTCAAGCAGCAACTCCAGTGTGCATCCAGCCTACAGAAAGCAGAGTGCCTTTGCCAGAGCACTGCTGTGCTGGGGCAGCACCCTGAAGGCCTCCTAGGGCCTTCGCTCCCCTAACCCAGTCGTGCCACCCAGCCCATGCGGGGAGCAAAGTTCCCCCTTGGCAGGGCTCAGCGTGTGGCCTGGCTGTGGTTTCATGGCTGGGAAAGGGCAGATCCTGAAGCTGGGTGTCCACCAGGGAATGGGGCCCGGGGGGCAGAGCCGGCATGCCCTGGTTGGGAGGCAGGAAATCTGGGGTCTTCAAGCTGCATGCAAGTCTCCTCTCTGGCTGCCCCTCTTGCTTCTTCTCTGCTGCCAAGCCTCTCACACCCCACGTGCGTCTCTTTGAAAGGAGGCAGGCTGCTTGCCATTCTTGGGCAGGCAATCACCCCAGGAGCCTCGTTTACCCGAAGGGGAGTGCGCACTGACCCAGAGCCTCCAGAGGAGCTGCCGTCTCTCCAGCCACAAAGGCCTGTAGCCGAGTCCATGGCAGCCTGTTGCATGGAGGGCTTCTGTGGGAGAGGGCCGTGCTGCCCTGGCAGGGGCTCGTTCTCACACTGCTTTCCGTGGGGAAACGCTGTGTGTGCCAAGGGTCTCCTGTGTGCACAAAATCTCTCGCCAGTGCCTGAGGTGCAGGGAGTCCTCTTTGGACCCAGAGCCATGCTCTAGGCGGGCCTCCCGTGCTGGGAGAGCCTCCACTTCCCCAACTGTCCAACTGCCTCAGGAACACCCTTCGAGGGAGTGTGGCTCTGACAGGCAGAAGGGCCCGAGTGAGGAACGTGGATGGCAGGCCAAAGCCACTGTGCTGAGCAGTCCCCCTGCAAGTCCGAGCTGAAGGCTCTGTGCACCAGGCTCAAGCTGGAATGAGCCTGTGGCCTGGCCTCCAGTCCCAGGCTTGGCCTGGGCACTGCTAGGGCGGGCCCCAGCCCAGGCTCAGCCAGGCCTCCCTAGGGCCCGTGCTGGCCTAGGCCACTGCCAGCCAGCAGGGCCTCGACAGAGCACAGTTCATTCGAGGAGGCCCCCGGGGGTTGCCTGGGTGGCTCCTGCACTGCTGGGAAGCTGCAGGTCCGGAGGCTGTGTGTGCACGTGGCCACTGGGGCCTGAGCACAAGACAGGCCTGACCCCACTTGCAAGCAGGACTCCTGCCACCTCTTCGCTGCCTGCCACACCCCCTTGCTGCCTGCCCTGTCTTCACTGCTGGCAGGCCTCTGTGTGCCCAGGCCAGTCTAGGCCAAGGAAACAAGGGGCTTGCTCTCCCCTTGCTAGGAGCTCCTCCTCCAGCACTCTGGCCCAGGGGACACACGCCCCTGGACCAGCAGCCTGCAAGGAAGCTGCAGCTGAGCCATGCCCAAAGGCCTGCAGCACCTGGCAGGGAGCCCTCTGCTATGGCCAGCTTTCCCACTGCAAAGCCTTGGAGGAGTTCGTGGATGCTGGGGCCTGCAGCGTTTGCCGTCGCAGAGCACTGGGGGCCCAGAGCCTCCCCTGTGGCTTCCGAGCACTTTCCCACCCCCAGGCCCTTGGCACCCACTCTGCTGCCAGAGGGAAGTCCTAAGCAGGACTCTCGAGCTTGTGCAGCCAGAGGGCCTCCTGCTTGCAAATGTCCTCAGGAACTCCTTTGGAGTGAGGCCTCTCCTCCCATGCTGCTCAGCCAGCAGATGGTGCCATCGCTCCACCCAAAACCTCTCTGCTTTGCCTTCAGCCATGGTTCGCCCTGCTGAGCTCTCTCTGCCTCAAGCAGCAACTCCAGTGTGCATCCAGCCTACAGAAAGCAGAGTGCCTTTGCCAGAGCACTGCTGTGCTGGGGCAGCACCCTGAAGGCCTCCTAGGGCCTTCGCTCCCCTAACCCAGTCGTGCCACCCAGCCCATGCGGGGAGCAAAGTTCCCCTTGGCAGGGCTCAGTGTGTGGCCTGGCTGTGGTTTCATGGCTGGGAAAGGGCAGATCCTGAAGCTGGGTGCCCACCTGGGAATGGGGCCCGGGGGGCAGAGCCGGCATGCCCTGGCTGGGAGGCAGGAGATCTGGGGCCTTCAAGCTGCATGCAAATCCCCTCTCTGGCTGCCCCTTTTGCTTCTTCTCTGCTGCCAAGCCTCTCACACCCCACGTGCGTCTCATTGAAAGGAGGCAGGCTGCTTGCCATTCTTGGCAGGCAATCACCCCAGGAGCCTCGTTTACCCGAAGGGGAGTGCGCACTGACCCAGAGCCTCCAGAGGAGCTGCCGTCTCTCCAGCCACAAAGGCCTGTAGCCGAGTCCATGGCAGCCTGTTGCATGGAGGGCTTCTGTGGGAGAGGGCCGTGCTGCCCTGGCAGGGGCTCGTTCTCACACTGCTTTCCGTGGGGAAACGCTGTGTGTGCCAAGGGTCTCCTGTGTGCACAAAATCTCTCGCCAGTGCCTGAGGTGCAGGGAGTCCTCTTTGGACCCAGAGCCATGCTCTAGGCGGGCCTCCCGTGCTGGGAGAGCCTCCACTTCCCCAACTGTCCAACTGCCTCAGGAACACCCTTCGAGGGAGTGTGGCTCTGACAGGCAGAAGGGCCCGAGTGAGGAACGTGGATGGTAGGCCAAAGCCACTGTGCTGAGCAGTCCCCCTGCAAGTCCGAGCTGAAGGCTCTGTGCACCAGGCTCAAGCTGGAATGAGCCTGTGGCCTGGCCTCCAGTCCCAGGCTTGGCCTGGGCAGTGCTAGGGCGGGCCCCAGCCCAGGCTCAGCCAGGCCTCCCTAGGGCCCGGGCTGGCCTAGGCCACTGCCAGCCAGCAGGGCCTCGACAGAGCACAGTTCATTCGAGGAGGCCCCCGGGGGTTGCCTGGGTGGCTCCTGCACTGCTGGGAAGCTGCAGGTCCGGAGGCTGTGTGTGCACGTGGCCTCTGGGGCCTGAGCACAAGACAGGCCTGACCCCACTTGCAAGCAGGACTCCTGCCACCTCTTCGCTGCCTGCCACACCCCCTTGTTGCCTGCCCTGTCTTCACTGCTGGCAGGCCTCTGTGTGCCCAGGCCAGTCTAGGCCAAGGAAACAAGGGGCTTGCTCTCCCCTTGCTAGGAGCTCCTCCTCCAGCACTCTGGCCCAGGGGACACACGCCCCTGGACCAGCAGCCTGCAAGGAAGCTGCAGCTGAGCCATGCCCAAAGGCCTGCAGCACCTGGCAGGGAGCCGTCTGCTATGGACAGCTTTCCCACTGCAAAGCCTTGGAGGAGTTCGTGGATGCTGGGGCCTGCAGCGTTTGCCGTCGGAGAGCACTGGGGGCCCAGAGCCTCCCCTGTGGCTTCCGAGCACTTTCCCACCCCCAGGCCCTTGGCACCCACTCTGCTGCCAGAGGGAAGTCCTAAGCAGGACTCTCGAGCTTGTGCAGCCAGAGGGCCTCCTGCTTGCAAATGTCCTCAGGAACTCCTTTGGAGTGAGGCCTCTCCTCCCATGCTGCTCAGCCAGCAGATGGTGCCATCGCTCCACCCAAAACCTCTCTGCTTTGCCTTCAGCCATGGATCGCCCTGCTGAGCTCTCTCTGCCTCAAGCAGCAACTCCAGTGTGCATCCAGCCTACAGAAAGCAGAGTGCCTTTGCCGGAGCACTGCTGTGCTGGGGCAGCACCCTGAAGGCCTCCTAGAGCCTTCGCTCCCCTAACCCAGTCGTGCCACCCAGCCCATGCGGGGAGCAAAGTTCCCCCTTGGCAGGGCTCAGCGTGTGGCCTGGGTGTGGTTTCATGGCTGGGAAAGGGCAGATCCTGAAGCTGGGTGCCCACCTGGGAATGGGGCCCGGGGGGCAGAGCCGGCATGCCCTGGTTGGGAGGCAGGAGATATGGGGCCTTCAAGCTGCATGCAAATCCCCTCTCTGGCTGCCCCTCTTGCTTCTTCTCTGCTGCCAAGCCTCTCACACCCCACGTGCGTCTCATTGAAAGGAGGCAGGCTGCTTGCCATTCTTGGGCAGGCAATCACCCCAGGAGCCTCGTTTACCCGAAGGGGAGTGCGCACTGACCCAGAGCCTCCAGAGGAGCTGCCGTCTCTCCAGCCACAAAGGCCTGTAGCCGAGTCCATGGCAGCCTGTTGCATGGAGGGCTTCTGTGGGAGAGGGCCGTGCTGCCCTGGCAGGGGCTCGTTCTCACACTGCTTTCCGTGGGGAAACGCTGTGTGTGCCAAGGGTCTCCTGTGTGCACAAAATCTCTTGCCAGTGCCTGAGGTGCAGGGAGTCCTCTTTGGACCCAGAGCCATGCTCTAGGCGGGCCTCCCGTGCTGGGAGAGCCTCCACTTCCCCAACTGTCCAACTGCCTCAGGAACACCCTTCGTGGGAGTGTGGCTCTGACAGGCAGAAGGGCCCGAGTGAGGAACGTGGATGGTAGGCCAAAGCCACTGTGCTGAGCAGTCCCCCTGCAAGTCCGAGCTGAAGGCTCTGTGCACCAGGCTCAAGCTGGAATGAGCCTGTGGCCTGGCCTCCAGTCCCAGGCTTGGCCTGGGCACTGCTAGGGCGGGCCCCAGCCCAGGCTCAGCCAGGCCTCCCTAGGGCCCGGGCTGGCCTAGGCCACTGCCAGCCAGCAGGGCCTCGACAGAGCACAGTTCATTCGAGGAGGCCCCCGGGGGTTGCCTGGGTGGCTCCTGCACTGCTGGGAAGCTGCAGGTCCGGAGGCTGTGTGTGCACGTGGCCTCTGGGGCCTGAGCACAAGACAGGCCTGACCCCACTTGCAAGCAGGACTCCTGCCACCTCTTCGCTGCCTGCCACACCCCCTTGCTGTCTGCCCTGTCTTCACTGCTGGCAGGCCTCTGTGTGCCCAGGCCAGTCTAGGCCAAGGAAACAAGGGGCTTGCTCTCCCCTTGCTAGGAGCTCCTCCTCCAGCACTCTGGCCCAGGGGACACACGCCCCTGGACCATCAGCCTGCAAGGAAGCTGCAGCTGAGCCATGCCCAAAGGCCTGCTGCACCTGGCAGGGAGCCCTCTGCTATGGCCAGCTTTCCCACTGCAAAGCCTTGGAGGAGTTCGTGGATGCTGGGGCCTGCAGCGTTTGCCGTCGGAGAGCACTGGGGGCCCAGAGCCTCCCCTGTGGCTTCCGAGCACTTTCCCACCCCCAGGCCCTTGGCACCCACTCTGCTGCCAGAGGGAAGTCCTAAGCAGGACTCTCGAGCTTGTGCAGCCAGAGGGCCTCCTGCTTGCAAATGTCCTCAGGAACTCCTTTGGAGTGAGGCCTCTCCTCCCATGCTGCTCAGCCAGCAGATGGTGCCATCGCTCCACCCAAAACCTCTCTGCTTTGCCTTCAGCCATGGATCGCCCTGCTGAGCTCTCTCTGCCTCAAGCAGCAACTCCAGTGTGCATCCAGCCTACAGAAAGCAGAGTGCCTTTGCCAGAGCACTGCTGTGCTGGGGCAGCACCCTGAAGGCCTCCTAGGGCCTTCGCTCCCCTAACCCAGTCGTGCCACCCAGCCCATGCGGGGAGCAAAGTTCCCCCTTGGCAGGGCTCAGCGTGTGGCCTGGGTGTGGTTTCATGGCTGGGAAAGGGCAGATCCTGAAGCTGGGTGTCCACCAGGGAATGGGGCCCGGGGGGCAGAGCCGGCATGCCCTGGTTGGGAGGCAGGAAATCTGGGGTCTTCAAGCTGCATGCAAGTCTCCTCTCTGGCTGCCCCTCTTGCTTCTTCTCTGCTGCCAAGCCTCTCACACCCCACGTGCGTCTCTTTGAAAGGAGGCAGGCTGCTTGCCATTCTTGGGCAGGCAATCACCCCAGGAGCCTCGTTTACCCGAAGGGGAGTGCGCACTGACCCAGAGCCTCCAGAGGAGCTGCCGTCTCTCCAGCCACAAAGGCCTGTAGCCGAGTCCATGGCAGCCTGTTGCATGGAGGGCTTCTGTGGGAGAGGGCCGTGCTGCCCTGGCAGGGGCTCGTTCTCACACTGCTTTCCGTGGGGAAACGCTGTGTGTGCCAAGGGTCTCCTGTGTGCACAAAATCTCTCGCCAGTGCCTGAGGTGCAGGGAGTCCTCTTTGGACCCAGAGCCATGCTCTAGGCGGGCCTCCCGTGCTGGGAGAGCCTCCACTTCCCCAACTGTCCAACTGCCTCAGGAACACCCTTCGAGGGAGTGTGGCTCTGACAGGCAGAAGGGCCCGAGTGAGGAACGTGGATGGCAGGCCAAAGCCACTGTGCTGAGCAGTCCCCCTGCAAGTCCGAGCTGAAGGCTCTGTGCACCAGGCTCAAGCTGGAATGAGCCTGTGGCCTGGCCTCCAGTCCCAGGCTTGGCCTGGGCACTGCTAGGGCGGGCCCCAGCCCAGGCTCAGCCAGGCCTCCCTAGGGCCCGTGCTGGCCTAGGCCACTGCCAGCCAGCAGGGCCTCGACAGAGCACAGTTCATTCGAGGAGGCCCCCGGGGGTTGCCTGGGTGGCTCCTGCACTGCTGGGAAGCTGCAGGTCCGGAGGCTGTGTGTGCACGTGGCCACTGGGGCCTGAGCACAAGACAGGCCTGACCCCACTTGCAAGCAGGACTCCTGCCACCTCTTCGCTGCCTGCCACACCCCCTTGCTGCCTGCCCTGTCTTCACTGCTGGCAGGCCTCTGTGTGCCCAGGCCAGTCTAGGCCAAGGAAACAAGGGGCTTGCTCTCCCCTTGCTAGGAGCTCCTCCTCCAGCACTCTGGCCCAGGGGACACACGCCCCTGGACCAGCAGCCTGCAAGGAAGCTGCAGCTGAGCCATGCCCAAAGGCCTGCAGCACCTGGCAGGGAGCCCTCTGCTATGGCCAGCTTTCCCACTGCAAAGCCTTGGAGGAGTTCGTGGATGCTGGGGCCTGCAGTGTTTGCCGTCGGAGAGCACTGGGGGCCCAGAGCCTCCCCTGTGGCTTCCGAGCACTTTCCCACCCCCAGGCCCTTGGCACCCACTCTGCTGCCAGAGGGAAGTCCTAAGCAGGACTCTCGAGCTTGTGCAGCCAGAGGGCCTCCTGCTTGCAAATGTCCTCAGGAACTCCTTTGGAGTGAGGCCTCTCCTCCCATGCTGCTCAGCCAGCAGATGGTGCCATCGCTCCACCCAAAACCTCTCTGCTTTGCCTTCAGCCATGGATCGCCCTGCTGAGCTCTCTCTGCCTCAAGCAGCAACTCCAGTGTGCATCCAGCCTACAGAAAGCAGAGTGCCTTTGCCAGAGCACTGCTGTGCTGGGGCAGCACCCTGAAGGCCTCCTAGGGCCTTCGCTCCCCTAACCCAGTCGTGCCACCCAGCCCATGCGGGGAGCAAAGTTCCCCCTTGGCAGGGCTCAGCGTGTGGCCTGGGTGTGGTTTCATGGCTGGGAAAGGGCAGATCCTGAAGCTGGGTGCCCACCTGGGAATGGGGCCCGGGGGGCAGAGCCGGCATGCCCTGGTTGGGAGGCAGGAGATCTGGGGCCTTCAAGCTGCATGCAAATCCCCTCTCTGGCTGCCCCTCTTGCTTCTTCTCTGCTGCCAAGCCTCTCACACCCCACGTGCGTCTCATTGAAAGGAGGCAGGCTGCTTGCCATTCTTGGGCAGGCAATCACCCCAGGAGCCTCGTTTACCCGAAGGGGAGTGCGCACTGACCCAGAGCCTCCAGAGGAGCTGCCGTCTCTCCAGCCACAAAGGCCTGTAGCCGAGTCCATGGCAGCCTGTTGCATGGAGGGCTTCTGTGGGAGAGGGCCGTGCTGCCCTGGCAGGGGCTCGTTCTCACACTGCTTTCCGTGGGGAAACGCTGTGTGTGCCAAGGGTCTCCTGTGTGCACAAAATCTCTCGCCAGTGCCTGAGGTGCAGGGAGTCCTCTTTGGACCCAGAGCCATGCTCTAGGCGGGCCTCCCGTGCTGGGAGAGGCTCCACTTCCCCAACTGTCCAACTGCCTCAGGAACACCCTTCGAGGGAGTGTGGCTCTGACAGGCAGAAGGGCCCGAGTGAGGAACGTGGATGGCAGGCCAAAGCCACTGTGCTGAGCAGTCCCCCTGCAAGTCCTAGCTGAAGGCTCTGTGCACCAGGCTCAAGCTGGAATGAGCCTGTGGCCTGGCCTCCAGTCCCAGGCTTGGCCTGGGCACTGCTAGGGCGGGCCCCAGCCCAGGCTCAGCCAGGCCTCCCTAGGGCCCGGGCTGGCCTAGGCCACTGCCAGCCAGCAGGGCCTCGACAGAGCACAGTTCATTCGAGGAGGCCCCCGGGGGTTGCCTGGGTGGCTCCTGCACTGCTGGGAAGCTGCAGGTCCGGAGGCTGTGTGTGCACGTGGCCACTGGGGCCTGAGCACAAGACAGGCCTGACCCCACTTGCAAGCAGGACTCCTGCCACCTCTTCGCTGCCTGCCACACCCCCTTGCTGCCTGCCCTGTCTTCACTGCTGGCAGGCCTCTGTGTGCCCAGGCCAGTCTAGGCCAAGGAAACAAGGGGCTTGCTCTCCCCTTGCTAGGAGCTCCTCCTCCAGCACTCTGGCCCAGGGGACACACGCCCCTGGACCAGCAGCCTGCAAGGAAGCTGCAGCTGAGCCATGCCCAAAGGCCTGCAGCACCTGGCAGGGAGCCCTCTGCTATGGCCAGCTTTCCCACTGCAAAGCCTTGGAGGAGTTCGTGGATGCTGGGGCCTGCAGCGTTTGCCGTCGGAGAGCACTGGGGGCCCAGAGCCTCCCCTGTGGCTTCCGAGCACTTTCCCACCCCCAGGCCCTTGGCACCCACTCTGCTGCCAGAGGGAAGTCCTAAGCAGGACTCTCGAGCTTGTGCAGCCAGAGGGCCTCCTGCTTGCAAATGTCCTCAGGAACTCCTTTGGAGTGAGGCCTCTCCTCCCATGCTGCTCAGCCAGCAGATGGTGCCATCGCTCCACCCAAAACCTCTCTGCTTTGCCTTCAGCCATGGATCGCCCTGCTGAGCTCTCTCTGCCTCAAGCAGCAACTCCAGTGTGCATCCAGCCTACAGAAAGCAGAGTGCCTTTGCCTGAGCACTGCTGTGCTGGGGCAGCACCCTGAAGGCCTCCTAGGGCCTTCGCTCCCCTAACCCAGTCGTGCCACCCAGCCCATGCGGGGAGCAAAGTTCCCCCTTGGCAGGGCTCAGCGTGTGGCCTGGGTGTGGTTTCATGGCTGGGAAAGGGCAGATCCTGAAGCTGGGTGCCCACCTGGGAATGGGGCCCGGGGGGCAGAGCCGGCATGCCCTGGTTGGGAGGCAGGAGATCTGGGGCCTTCAAGCTGCATGCAAGGCCCCTCTCTGGCTGCCCCTCTTGCTTCTTCTCTGCTGCCAAGCCTCTCACACCCCACGTGCGTCTCATTGAAAGGAGGCAGGCTGCTTGCCATTCTTGGGCAGGCCATCACCCCAGGAGACTCGTTTACCCGAAGGGGAGTGCGCACTGACCCAGAGCCTCCAGAGGAGCTGCCGTCTCTCCAGCCACAAAGGCCTGTAGCCGAGTCCATGGCAGCCTGTTGCATGGAGGGCTTTTGTGGGAGAGGGCCGTGCTGCCCTGGCAGGGGCTCGTTCTCACACTGCTTTCCGTGGGGAAACGCTGTGTGTGCCAAGGGTCTCCTGTGTGCACAAAATCTCTCGCCAGTGCCTGAGGTGCAGGGAGTCCTCTTTGGACCCAGAGCCATGCTCTAGGCGGGCCTCCCGTGCTGGGAGAGCCTCCACTTCCCCAACTGTCCAACTGCCTCAGGAACACCCTTCGAGGGAGTGTGGCTCTGACAGGCAGAAGGGCCCGAGTGAGGAACGTGGATGGCAGGCCAAAGCCACTGTGCTGAGCAGTCCCCCTGCAAGTCCGAGCTGAAGGCTCTGTGCACCAGGCTCAAGCTGGAATGAGCCTGTGGCCTGGCCTCCAGTCCCAGGCTTGGCCTGGGCACTGCTAGGGCGGGCCCCAGCCCAGGCTCAGCCAGGCCTCCCTAGGGCCCGTGCTGGCCTAGGCCACTGCCAGCCAGCAGGGCCTCGACAGAGCACAGTTCATTCGAGGAGGCCCCCGGGGGTTGCCTGGGTGGCTCCTGCACTGCTGGGAAGCTGCAGGTCCGGAGGCTGTGTGTGCACGTGGCCACTGGGGCCTGAGCACAAGACAGGCCTGACCCCACTTGCAAGCAGGACTCCTGCCACCTCTTCGCTGCCTGCCACACCCCCTTGCTGCCTGCCCTGTCTTCACTGCTGGCAGGCCTCTGTGTGCCCAGGCCAGTCTAGGCCAAGGAAACAAGGGGCTTGCTCTCCCCTTGCTAGGAGCTCCTCCTCCAGCACTCTGGCCCAGGGGACACACGCCCCTGGACCAGCAGCCTGCAAGGAAGCTGCAGCTGAGCCATGCCCAAAGGCCTGCAGCACCTGGCAGGGAGCCCTCTGCTATGGCCAGCTTTCCCACTGCAAAGCCTTGGAGGAGTTCGTGGATGCTGGGGCCTGCAGCGTTTGCCGTCGGAGAGCACTGGGGGCCCAGAGCCTCCCCTGTGGCTTCCGAGCACTTTCCCACCCCCAGGCCCTTGGCACCCACTCTGCTGCCAGAGGGAAGTCCTAAGCAGGACTCTCGAGCTTGTGCAGCCAGAGGGCCTCCTGCTTGCAAATGTCCTCAGGAACTCCTTTGGAGTGAGGCCTCTCCTCCCATGCTGCTCAGCCAGCAGATGGTGCCATCGCTCCACCCAAAACCTCTCTGCTTTGCCTTCAGCCATGGATCGCCCTGCTGAGCTCTCGCTGCCTCAAGCAGCAACTCCAGTGTGCATCCAGCCTACAGAAAGCAGAGTGCCTTTGCCAGAGCACTGCTGTGCTGGGGCAGCACCCTGAAGGCCTCCTAGGGCCTTCGCTCCCCTAACCCAGTCGTGCCACCCAGCCCATGCGGGGAGCAAAGTTCCCCCTTGGCAGGGCTCAGCGTGTGGCCTGGGTGTGGTTTCATGGCTGGGAAAGGGCAGATCCTGAAGCTGGGTGCCCACCTGGGAATGGGGCCCGGGGGGCAGAGCCGGCATGCCCTGGTTGGGAGGCAGGAGATCTGGGGCCTTCAAGCTGCATGCAAGTCCCCTCTCTGGCTGCCCCTCTTGCTTCTTCTCTGCTGCCAAGCCTCTCACACCCCACGTGCGTCTCATTGAAAGGAGGCAGGCTGCTTGCCATTCTTGGGCAGGCCATCACCCCAGGAGCCTCGTTGACCCGAAGGGGAGTGCGCACTGACCCAGAGCCTCCAGAGGAGCTGCCGTCTCTCCAGCCACAAAGGCCTGTAGCCGAGTCCATGGCAGCCTGTTGCATGGAGGGCTTCTGTGGGAGAGGGCCGTGCTGCCCTGGCAGGGGCTCGTTCTCACACTGCTTTCCGTGGGGAAACGCTGTGTGTGCCAAGGGTCTCCTGTGTGCACAAAATCTCTCCCCAGTGCCTGAGGTGCAGGGAGTCCTCTTTGGACCCAGAGCCATGCTCTAGGCGGGCCTCCCGTGCTGGGAGAGCCTCCACTTCCCCAACTGTCCAACTGCCTCAGGAACACCCTTCGAGGGAGTGTGGCTCTGACAGGCAGAAGGGCCCGAGTGAGGAACGTGGATGGCAGGCCAAAGCCACTGTGCTGAGCATTCCCCCTGCAAGTCCGAGCTGAAGGCTCTGTGCACCAGGCTCAAGCTGGAATGAGCCTGTGGCCTGGCCTCCAGTCCCAGGCTTGGCCTGGGCACTGCTAGGGCGGGCCCCAGCCCAGGCTCAGCCAGGCCTCCCTAGGGCCCGGGCTGGCCTAGGCCACTGCCAGCCAGCAGGGCCTCGACAGAGCACAGTTCATTCGAGGAGGCCCCCGGGGGTTGCCTGGGTGGCTCCTGCACTGCTGGGAAGCTGCAGGTCCGGAGGCTGTGTGTGCACGTGGCCACTGGGGCCTGAGCACAAGACAGGCCTGACCCCACTTGCAAGCAGGACTCCTGCCACCTCTTCGCTGCCTGCCACACCCCCTTGCTGCCTGCCCTGTCTTCACTGCTGGCAGGCCTCTGTGTGCCCAGGCCAGTCTAGGCCAAGGAAACAAGGGGCTTGCTCTCCCCTTGCTAGGAGCTCCTCCTCCAGCACTCTGGCCCAGGGGACACACGCCCCTGGACCAGCAGCCTGCAAGGAAGCTGCAGCTGAGCCATGCCCAAAGGCCTGCAGCACCTGGCAGGGAGCCCTCTGCTATGGCCAGCTTTCCCACTGCAAAGCCTTGGAGGAGTTCGTGGATGCTGGGGCCTGCAGCATTTTCCGTCGGAGAGCACTGGGGGCCCAGAGCCTCCCCTGGGGCTTCCGAGCACTTTCCCACCCCCAGGCCCTTGGCACCCACTCTGCTGCCAGAGGGAAGTCCTAAGCAGGACTCTCGAGCTTGTGCAGCCAGAGGGCCTCCTGCTTGCAAATGTCCTCAGGAACTCCTTTGGAGTGAGGCCTCTCCTCCCATGCTGCTCAGCCAGCAGATGGTGCCATCGCTCCACCCAAAACCTCTCTGCTTTGCCTTCAGGCATGGATCGCCCTGCTGAGCTCTCGCTGCCTCAAGCAGCAACTCCAGTGTGCATCCAGCCTACAGAAAGCAGAGTGCCTTTGCCTGAGCACTGCTGTGCTGGGGCAGCACCCTGAAGGCCTCTTAGGGCCTTCGCTCCCCTAACCCAGTCGTGCCACCCAGCCCATGCGGGGAGCAAAGTTCCCCCTTGGCAGGGCTCAGCGTGTGGCCTGGGTGTGGTTTCATGGCTGGGAAAGGGCAGATCCTGAAGCTGGGTGCCCACCTGGGAATGGGGCCCGGGAGGCAGAGCCGGCATGCCCTGGTTGGGAGGCAGGAGATCTGAGGCCTTCAAGCTGCATGCAAGGCCCCTCTCTGGCTGCCCCTCTTGCTTCTTCTCTGCTGCCAAGCCTCTCACACCCCACGTGCGTCTCATTGAAAGGAGGCAGGCTGCTTGCCATTCTTGGGCAGGCAATCAGCCCAGGAGCCTCGTTGACCCGAAGGGTAGTGCGCACTGACCCAGAGCCTCCAGAGGAGATGCCGTCTCTCCAGCCACAAAGGCCTGTAGCCGAGTCCATGGCAGCCTGTTGCATGGAGCGCTTCCGTGGGAGAGGGCCGTGCTGCCCTGGCAGGGGCTCGTTCTCACACTGCTTTCCGTGGGGAAACGCTGTGTGTGCCAAGGGTCTCCTGTGTGCACAAAATCTCTCGCCAGTGCCTGAGGTGCAGGGAGTCCTCTTTGGACCCAGAGCCATGCTCTAGGCGGGCCTCCCGTCCTGGGGGAGCCTCCACTTCCCCAACTGTCCAACTGCCTCAGGAACACCCTTGGAGGGAGTGTGGCTCTGACAGGCAGAAGGGCCCGAGTGAGGAACGTGGATGGCAGGCCAAAGCCACTGTGCTGAGCAGTCCCCCTGCAAGTCCGAGCTGAAGGCTCTGTGCACCAGGCTCAAGCTGGAATGAGCCTGTGGCCTGGCCTCCAGTCCCAGGCTTGGCCTGGGCACTGCTAGGGCGGGCCCCAGCCCAGGCTCAGCCAGGCCTCCCTAGGGCCCAGGCTGGCCTAGGCCACTGCCAGCCAGCAGGGCCTCGACAGAGCACAGTTCATTCGAGTAGGCCCTCGGGGGTTGCCTGGGTGGCTCTTGCACTGCTGGGAAGCTGCAGGTCCGGAGGCTGTGTGTGCACATGGCCACTGGGGCCTGAGCACAAGACAGGCCTGACCCCACTTGCAAGCAGGACTCCTGCCACCTCTTCGCTGCCTGCCACACCCCCTTGCTGCCTGCCCTGTCTTCACTGCTGGCAGGCCTCTGTGTGCCCAGGCCAGTCTAGGCCAAGGAAACAAGGGGCTTGCTCTCCCCTTGCTAGGAGCTCCTCCTCCAGCACTCTGGCCCAGGGGACACACGCCCCTGGACCAGCAGCCTGCAAGGAAGCTGCAGCTGAGCCATGCCCAAAGGCCTGCAGCACCTGGCAGGGAGCCCTCTGCTATGGCCAGCTTTCCCACTGCAAAGCCTTGGAGGAGTTCGTGGATGCTGGGGCCTGCAGCATTTTCCGTTGGAGAGCACTGGGGGCCCAGAGCCTCCCCTGTGGCTTCCGAGCACTTTCCCACCCGCAGGCCCTTGGCACCCACTCTGCTGCCAGAGGGAAGTCCTAAGCAGGACTCTCGAGCTTGTGCAGCCAGAGGGCCTCCTGCTTGCAAATGTCCTCAGGAACTCCTTTGGAGTGAGGCCTCTCCTCCCATGCTGCTCAGCCAGCAGATGGTGCCATCGCTCCACCCAAAACCTCTCTGCTTTGCCTTCAGCCATGGATCGCCCTGCTGAGCTCTCTCTGCCTCAAGCAGCAACTCCAGTGTGCATCCAGCCTACAGAAAGCAGAGTGCCTTTGCCTGAGCACTGCTGTGCTGGGGCAGCACCCTGAAGGCCTCCTAGGGCCTTCGCTCCCCTAACCCAGTCGTGCCACCCAGCCCATGCGGGGAGCAAAGTTCCCCCTTGGCAGGGCTCAGCGTGTGGCCTGGGTGTGGTTTCATGGCTGGGAAAGGGCAGATCCTGAAGCTGGGGGCCCACCTGGGAATGGGGCCCGGGGGGCAGAGCCGGCATGCCCTGGTTGGGAGGCAGGAGATCTGGGGCCTTCAAGCTGCATGCAAGGCCCCTCTCTGGCTGCCCCTCTTGCTTCTTCTCTGCTGCCAAGCCTCTCACACCCCACGTGCGTCTCATTGAAAGGAGGCAGGCTGCTTGCCATTCTTGGGCAGGCAATCACCCCAGGAGCCTCGTTGACCCGAAGGGGAGTGCGCACTGACCCAGAGCCTCCAGAGGAGCTGCCGTCTCTCCAGCCACAAAGGCCTGTAGCCGAGTCCATGGCAGCCTGTTGCATGGAGGGCTTCTGTGGGAGAGGGCCGTGCTGCCCTGGCAGGGGCTCGTTCTCACACTGCTTTCTGTGGGGAAACGCTGTGTGTGCCAGGGGTCTCCTGTGTGCACAAAATCTCTCCCCAGTGCCTGAGGTGCAGGGAGTCCTCTTTGGACCCAGAGCCATGCTCTAGGCGGGCCTCCCGTGCTGGGAGAGCCTCCATTTCCCCAACTGTCCAACTGCCTCAGGAACACCCTTCGAGGGAGTGTGGCTCTGACAGGCAGAAGGGCCCAAGTGAGGAACGTGGATGGCAGGCCAAAGCCCCTGTGCTGAGCAGTCCCCCTGCAAGTCCGAGCTGAAGGCTCTGTGCACCAGGCTCAAGCTGGAATGAGCCTGTGGCCTGGCCTCCAGTCCCAGGCTTGGCCTGGGCACTGCTAGGGCGGGCCCCAGCCCAGGCTCAGCCAGGCCTCCCTAGGGCCCGGGCTGGCCTAGGCCACTGCCAGCCAGCAGGGCCTCGACAGAGCACAGTTCATTCGAGGAGGCCCCCGGGGGTTGCCTGGGTGGCTCCTGCACTGCTGGGAAGCTGCAGGTCCGGAGGCTGTGTGTGCACGTGGCCACTGGGGCCTGAGCACAAGACAGGCCTGACCCCACTTGCAAGCAGGACTCCTGCCACCTCTTCGCTGCCTGCCACACCCCCTTGCTGCCTGCCCTGTCTTCACTGCTGGCAGGCCTCTGTGTGCCCAGGCCAGACTAGGCCAAGGAAACAAGGGGCTTGCTCTCCCCTTGCTAGGAGCTCCTCCTCCAGCACTCTGGCCCAGGGGACACACGCCCCTGGACCAGCAGCCTGCAAGGAAGCTGCAGCTGAGCCATGCCCAAAGGCCTGCAGCACCTGGCAGGGAGCCCTCTGCTATGGCCAGCTTTCCCACTGCAAAGCCTTGGAGGAGTTCGTGGATGCTGGGGCCTGCAGCGTTTGCCGTCGCAGAGCACTGGGGCCCCAGAGCCTTCCCTGTGGCTTCCGAGCACTTTCCCACCCCCAGGCCCTTGGCACCCACTCTGCTGCCAGAGGGAAGTCCTAAGCAGGACTCTCGAGCTTGTGCAGCCAGAGGGCCTCCTGCTTGCAAATGTCCTCAGGAACTCCTTTGGAGTGAGGCCTCTCCTCCCATGCTGCTCAGCCAGCAGATGGTGCCATCGCTCCACCCAAAACCTCTCTGCTTTGCCTTCAGCCATGGATCGCCCTGCTGAGCTCTCTCTGCCTCAAGCAGCAACTCCAGTGTGCATCCAGCCTACAGAAAGCAGAGTGCCTTTGCCTGAGCACTGCTGTGCTGGGGCAGCACCCTGAAGGCCTCTTAGGGCCTTCGCTCCCCTAACCCAGTCGTGCCACCCAGCCCATGCGGGGAGCAAAGTTCCCCCTTGGCAGGGCTCAGCGTGTGGCCTGGGTGTGGTTTCATGGCTGGGAAAGGGCAGATCCTGAAGCTGGGTGCCCACCTGGGAATGGGGCCCGGGGGGCAGAGCCGGCATGCCCTGGTTGGGAGGCAGGAGATCTGGGGCCTTCAAGCTGCATGCAAGGCCCCTCTCTGGCTGCCTCTCTTGCTTCTTCTCTGCTGCCAAGCCTCTCACACCCCACGTGCGTCTCATTGAAAGGAGGCAGGCTGCTTGCCATTCTTGGGCAGGCAATCACCCCAGGAGCCTCGTTTACCCGAAGGGGAGTGCGCACTGACCCAGAGCCTCCAGAGGAGCTGCCGTCTCTCCAGCCACAAAGGCCTGTAGCCGAGTCCATGGCAGCCTGTTGCATGGAGGGCTTCTGTGGGAGAGGGCCGTGCTGCCCTGGCAGGGGCTCGTTCTCACACTGCTTTCTGTGGGGAAACGCTGTGTGTGCCAGGGGTCTCCTGTGTGCACAAAATCTCTCCCCAGTGCCTGAGGTGCAGGGAGTCCTCTTTGGACCCAGAGCCATGCTCTAGGCGGGCCTCCCGTGCTGGGAGAGCCTCCACTTCCCCAACTGTCCAACTGCCTCAGGAACACCCTTCGAGGGAGTGTGGCTCTGACAGGCAGAAGGGCCCGAGTGAGGAACGTGGATGGCAGGCCAAAGCCCCTGTGCTGAGCAGTCCCCCTGCAAGTCCGAGCTGAAGGCTCTGTGCACCAGGCTCAAGCTGGAATGAGCCTGTGGCCTGGCCTCCAGTCCCAGGCTTGGCCTGGGCACTGCTAGGGCGGGCCCCAGCCCAGGCTCAGCCAGGCCTCCCTAGGGCCCGGGCTGGCCTAGGCCACTGCCAGCCAGCAGGGCCTCGACAGAGCACAGTTCATTCGAGTAGGCCCCCGGGGGTTGCCTGGGTGGCTCCTGCACTGCTGGGAAGCTGCAGGTCCGGAGGCTGTGTGTGCACGTGGCCACTGGGGCCTGAGCACAAGACAGGCCTGACCCCACTTGCAAGCAGGACTCCTGCCACCTCTTCGCTGCCTGCCACACCCCCTTGCTGCCTGCCCTGTCTTCACTGCTGGCAGGCCTCTGTGTGCCCAGGCCAGTCTAGGCCAAGGAAACAAGGGGCTTGCTCTCCCCTTGCTAGGAGCTCCTCCTCCAGCACTCTGGCCCAGGGGACACACGCCCCTGGACCAGCAGCCTGCAAGGAAGCTGCAGCTGAGCCATGCCCAAAGGCCTGCAGCACCTGGCAGGGAGCCCTCTGCTATGGCCAGCTTTCCCACTGCAAAGCCTTGGAGGAGTTCGTGGATGCTGGGGCCTGCAGCATTTTCCGTTGGAGAGCACTGTGGGCCCAGAGCCTCCCCTGGGGCTTCCGAGCACTTTCCCACCCGCAGGCCCTTGGCACCCACTCTGCTGCCAGAGGGAAGTCCTAAGCAGGACTCTCGAGCTTGTGCAGCCAGAGGGCCTCCTGCTTGCAAATGTCCTCAGGAACTCCTTTGGAGTGAGGCCTCTCCTCCCATGCTGCTCAGCCAGCAGATGGTGCCATCGCTCCACCCAAAACCTCTCTGCTTTGCCTTCAGCCATGGATCGCCCTGCTGAGCTCTCTCTGCCTCAAGCAGCAACTCCAGTGTGCATCCAGCATACAGAAAGCAGAGTGCCTTTGCCTGAGCACTGCTGTGCTGGGGCAGCACCCTGAAGGCCTCCTAGGGCCTTCGCTCCCCTAACCCAGTCGTGCCACCCAGCCCATGCGGGGAGCAAAGTTCCCCCTTGGCAGGGCTCAACGTGTGGCCTGGGTGTGGTTTCATGGCTGGGAAAGGGCAGATCCTGAAGCTGGGTGCCCACCTGGGAATGGGGCCCGGGGGGCAGAGCCGGCATGCCCTGGTTGGGAGGCAGGAGATCTGGGGCCTTCAAGCTGCATGCAAGGCCCCTCTCTGGCTGCCCCTCTTGCTTCTTCTCTGCTGCCAAGCCTCTCACACCCCACGTGCGTCTCATTGAAAGGAGGCAGGCTGCTTGCCATTCTTGGGCAGGCAATCACCCCAGGAGCCTCGTTGACCCGAAGGGGAGTGCGCACTGACCCAGAGCCTCCAGAGGAGCTGCCGTCTCTCCAGCCACAAAGGCCTGTAGCCGAGTCCATGGCAGCCTGTTGCATGGAGGGCTTCTGTGGGAGAGGGCCGTGCTGCCCTGGCAGGGGCTCGTTCTCACACTGCTTTCTGTGGGGAAACGCTGTGTGTGCCAGGGGTCTCCTGTGTGCACAAAATCTCTCCCCAGTGCCTGAGGTGCAGGGAGTCCTCTTTGGACCCAGAGCCATGCTCTAGGCGGGCCTCCCGTGCTGGGAGAGCCTCCATTTCCCCAACTGTCCAACTGCCTCAGGAACACCCTTCGAGGGAGTGTGGCTCTGACAGGCAGAAGGGCCCGAGTGAGGAACGTGGATGGCAGGCCAAAGCCCCTGTGCTGAGCAGTCCCCCTGCAAGTCCGAGCTGAAGGCTCTGTGCACCAGGCTCAAGCTGGAATGAGCCTGTGGCCTGGCCTCCAGTCCCAGGCTTGGCCTGGGCACTGCTAGGGCGGGCCCCAGCCCAGGCTCAGCCAGGCCTCCCTAGGGCCCGGGCTGGCCTAGGCCACTGCCAGCCAGCAGGGCCTCGACAGAGCACAGTTCATTCGAGTAGGCCCCCTGGGGTTGCCTGGGTGGCTCCTGCACTGCTGGGAAGCTGCAGGTCCGGAGGCTGTGTGTGCACGTGGCCACTGGGGCCTGAGCACAAGACAGGCCTGACCCCACTTGCAAGCAGGACTCCTGCCACCTCTTCGCTGCCTGCCACACCCCCTTGCTGCCTGCCCTGTCTTCACTGCTGGCAGGCCTCTGTGTGCCCAGGCCAGTCTAGGCCAAGGAAACAAGGGGCTTGCTCTCCCCTTGCTAGGAGCTCCTCCTCCAGCACTCTGGCCCAGGGGACACACGCCCCTGGACCAGCAGCCTGCAAGGAAGCTGCAGCTGAGCCATGCCCAAAGGCCTGCAGCACCTGGCAGGGAGCCCTCTGCTATGGCCAGCTTTCCCACTGCAAAGCCTTGGAGGAGTTCGTGGATGCTGGGGCCTGCAGCGTTTGCCGTCAGAGAGCACTGGGGGCCCAGAGCCTCCCCTGTGGCTTCCGAGCACTTTCCCACCCCCAGGCCCTTGGCACCCACTCTGCTGCCAGAGGGAAGTCCTAAGCAGGACTCTCGAGCTTGTGCAACCAGAGGGCCTCCTGCTTGCAAATGTCCTCAGGAACTCCTTTGGAGTGAGGCCTCTCCTCCCATGCTGCTCAGCCAGCAGATGGTGCCATCGCTCCACCCAAAACCTCTCTGCTTTGCCTTCAGCCATGGATCGCCCTGCTGAGCTCTCTCTGCCTCAAGCAGCAACTCCAGTGTGCATCCAGCCTACAGAAAGCAGAGTGCCTTTGCCTGAGCACTGCTGTGCTGGGGCAGCACCCTGAAGGCCTCCTAGGGCCTTCGCTCCCCTAACCCAGTTGTGCCACCCAGCCCATGCGGGGAGCAAAGTTCCCCCTTGGCAGGGCTCAGCGTGTGGCCTGGGTGTGGTTTCATGGCTGGGAAAGGGCAGATCCTGAAGCTGGGTGCCCACCTGGGAATGGGGCCCGGGGGGCAGAGCCGGCGTGCCCTGGTTGGGAGGCAGGAGATCTGGGGCCTTCAAGCTGCATGCAAGGCCCCTCTCTGGCTGCCCCTCTTGCTTCTTCTCTGCTGCCAAGCCTCTCACACCCCACGTGCATCTCATTGAAAGGAGGCAGGCTGCTTGCCATTCGTGGGCAGGCAATCACCCCAGGAGCCTCGTTGACCCGAAGGGGAGTGCGCACTGACCCAGAGCCTCCAGAGGAGCTGCCGTCTCTCCAGCCACAAAGGCCTGTAGCCGAGTCCATGGCAGCCTGTTGCATGGAGCGCTTCCGTGGGAGAGGGCCGTGCTGCCCTGGCAGGGGCTCGTTCTCACACTGCTTTCCGTGGGGAAACGCTGTGTGTGCCAAGGGTCTCCTGTGTGCACAAAATCTCTCCCCAGTGCCTGAGGTGCAGGGAGTCCTCTTTGGACCCAGAGCCATGCTCTAGGCGGGCCTCCCGTGCTGGGGGAGCCTCCACTTCCCCAACTGTCCAACTGCCTCAGGAACACCCTTGGAGGGAGTGTGGCTCTGACAGGCAGAAGGGCCCGAGTGAGGAACGTGGATGGCAGGCCAAAGCCACTGTGCTGAGCAGTCCCCCTGCAAGTCCGAGCTGAAGGCTCTGTGCACCAGGCTCAAGCTGGAATGAGCCTGTGGCCTGGCCTCCAGTCCCAGGCTTGGCCTGGGCACTGCTAGGGCGGGCCCCAGCCCAGGCTCAGCCAGGCCTCCCTAGGGCCCGGGCTGGCCTAGGCCACTGCCAGCCAGCAGGGCCTCGACAGAGCACAGTTCATTCGAGTAGGCCCTCGGTGGTTGCCTGGGTGGCTCTTGCACTGCTGGGAAGCTGCAGGTCCGGAGGCTGTGTGTGCACGTGGCCACTGGGGCCTGAGCACAAGACAGGCCTGACCCCACTTGCAAGCAGGACTCCTGCCACCTCTTCGCTGCCTGCCACACCCCCTTGCTGCCTGCCCTGTCTTCACTGCTGGCAGGCCTCTGTGTGCCCAGGCCAGTCTAGGCCAAGGAAACAAGGGGCTTGCTCTCCCCTTGCTAGGAGCTCCTCCTCCAGCACTCTGGCCCAGGGGACACACGCCCCTGGACCAGCAGCCTGCAAGGAAGCTGCAGCTGAGCCATGCCCAAAGGCCTGCAGCACCTGGCAGGGAGCCCTCTGCTATGGCCAGCTTTCCCACTGCAAAGCCTTGGAGGAGTTCGTGGATGCTGGGGCCTGCAGCATTTTCCGTTGGAGAGCACTGGGGGCCCAGAGCCTCCCCTGTGGCTTCCGAGCACTTTCCCACCCGCAGGCCCTTGGCACCCACTCTGATGCCAGAGGGAAGTCCTAAGCAGGACTCTCGAGCTTGTGCAGCCAGAGGGCCTCCTGCTTGCAAATGTCCTCAGGAACTCCTTTGGAGTGAGGCCTCTCCTCCCATGCTGCTCAGCCAGCAGATGGTGCCATCGCTCCACCCAAAACCTCTCTGCTTTGCCTTCAGCCATGGATCGCCCTGCTGAGCTCTCTCTGCCTCAAGCAGCAACTCCAGTGTGCATCCAGCCTACAGAAAGCAGAGTGCCTTTGCCTGAGCACTGCTGTGCTGGGGCAGCACCCTGAAGGCCTCCTAGGGCCTTCGCTCCCCTAACCCAGTCGTGCCACCCAGCCCATGCGGGGAGCAAAGTTCCCCCTTGGCAGGGCTCAGCGTGTGGCCTGGGTGTGGTTTCATGGCTGGGAAAGGGCAGATCCTGAAGCTGGGTGCCCACCTGGGAATGGGGCCCGGGGGGCAGAGCCGGCATGCCCTGGTTGGGAGGCAGGAGATCTGGGGCCTTCAAGCTGCATGCAAGGCCCCTCTCTGGCTGCCCCTCTTGCTTCTTCTCTGCTGCCAAGCCTCTCACACCCCACGTGCGTCTCATTGAAAGGAGGCAGGCTGCTTGCCATTCTTGGGCAGGCAATCACCCCAGGAGCCTCGTTGACCCGAAGGGGAGTGCGCACTGACCCAGAGCCTCCAGAGGAGCTGCCGTCTCTCCAGCCACAAAGGCCTGTAGCCGAGTCCATGGCAGCCTGTTGCATGGAGGGCTTCTGTGGGAGAGGGCCGTGCTGCCCTGGCAGGGGCTCGTTCTCACACTGCTTTCTGTGGGGAAACGCTGTGTGTGCCAGGGGTCTCCTGTGTGCACAAAATCTCTCCCCAGTGCCTGAGGTGCAGGGAGTCCTCTTTGGACCCAGAGCCATGCTCTAGGCGGGCCTCCCGTGCTGGGGGAGCCTCCATTTCCCCAACTGTCCAACTGCCTCAGGAACACCCTTCGAGGGAGTGTGGCTCTGACAGGCAGAAGGGCCCGAGTGAGGAACGTGGATGGCAGGCCAAAGCCCCTGTGCTGAGCAGTCCCCCTGCAAGTCCGAGCTGAAGGCTCTGTGCACCAGGCTCAAGCTGGAATGAGCCTGTGGCCTGGCCTCCAGTCCCAGGCTTGGCCTGGGCACTGCTAGGGCGGGCCCCAGCCCAGGCTCAGCCAGGCCTCCCTAGGGCCCGGGCTGGCCTAGGCCACTGCCAGCCAGCAGGGCCTCGACAGAGCACAGTTCATTCGAGTAGGCCCCCGGGGGTTGCCTGGGTGGCTCCTGCACTGCTGGGAAGCTGCAGGTCCGGAGGCTGTGTGTGCACGTGGCCACTGGGGCCTGAGCACAAGACAGGCCTGACCCCACTTGCAAGCAGGACTCCTGCCACCTCTTCGCTGCCTGCCACACCCCCTTGCTGCCTGCCCTGTCTTCACTGCTGGCAGGCCTCTGTGTGCCCAGGCCAGTCTAGGCCAAGGAAACAAGGGGCTTGCTCTCCCCTTGCTAGGAGCTCCTCCTCCAGCACTCTGGCCCAGGGGACACACGCCCCTGGACCAGCAGCCTGCAAGGAAGCTGCAGCTGAGCCATGCCCAAAGGCCTGCAGCACCTGGCAGGGAGCCCTCTGCTATGGCCAGCTTTCCCACTGCAAAGCCTTGGAGGAGTTCGTGGATGCTGGGGCCTGCAGCATTTTCCGTTGGAGAGCACTGGGGGCCCAGAGCCTCCCCTGGGGCTTCCGAGCACTTTCCCACCCCAAGGCCCTTGGCACCCACTCTGCTGCCAGAGGGAAGTCCTAAGCAGGACTCTCGAGCTTGTGCAGCCAGAGGGCCTCCTGCTTGCAAATGTCCTCAGGAACTCCTTTGGAGTGAGGCCTCTCCTCCCATGCTGCTCAGCCAGCAGATGGTGCCATTGCTCCACCCAAAACCTCTCTGCTTTGCCTTCAGCCATGGATCGCCCTGCTGAGCTCTCTCTGCCTCAAGCAGCAACTCCAGTGTGCATCCAGCCTACAGAAAGCAGAGTGCCTTTGCCTGAGCACTGCTGTGCTGGGGCAGCACCCTGAAGGCCTCCTAGGGCCTTCGCTCCCCTAACCCAGTCGTGCCACCCAGCCCATGCGGGGAGCAAAGTTCCCCCTTGGCAGGGCTCAGCGTGTGGCCTGGGTGTGGTTTCATGGCTGGGAAAGGGCAGATCCTGAAGCTGGGTGCCCACCTGGGAATGGGGCCCGGGGGGCAGAGCCGGCATGCCCTGGTTGGGAGGCAGGAGATCTGGGGCCTTCAAGCTGCATGCAAGGCCCCTCTCTGGCTGCCCCTCTTGCTTCTTCTCTGCTGCCAAGCCTCTCACACCCCACGTGCGTCTCATTGAAAGGAGGCAGGCTGCTTGCCATTCTTGGGCAGGCAATCACCCCAGGAGCCTCGTTGACCCGAAGGGGAGTGCGCACTGACCCAGAGCCTCCAGAGGAGCTGCCGTCTCTCCAGCCACAAAGGCCTGTAGCCGAGTCCATGGCAGCCTGTTGCATGGAGGGCTTCTGTGGGAGAGGGCCGTGCTGCCCTGGCCGGGGCTCGTTCTCACACTGCTTTCTGTGGGGAAACGCTGTGTGTGCCAGGGGTCTCCTGTGTGCACAAAATCTCTCCCCAGTGCCTGAGGTGCAGGGAGTCCTCTTTGGACCCAGAGCCATGCTCTAGGCGGGCCTCCCGTGCTGGGAGAGCCTCCATTTCCCCAACTGTCCAACTGCCTCAGGAACACCCTTCGAGGGAGTGTGGCTCTGACAGGCAGAAGGGCCCGAGTGAGGAACGTGGATGGCAGGCCAAAGCCCCTGTGCTGAGCAGTCCCCCTGCAAGTCCGAGCTGAAGGCTCTGTGCACCAGGCTCAAGCTGGAATGAGCCTGTGGCCTGGCCTCCAGTCCCAGGCTTGGCCTGGGCACTGCTAGGGCGGGCCCCAGCCCAGGCTCAGCCAGGCCTCCCTAGGGCCCGGGCTGGCCTAGGCCACTGCCAGCCAGCAGGGCCTCGACAGAGCACAGTTCATTCGAGTAGGCCCCCGGGGGTTGCCTGGGTGGCTCCTGCACTGCTGGGAAGCTGCAGGTCCGGAGGCTGTGTGTGCACGTGGCCACTGGGGCCTGAGCACAAGACAGGCCTGACCCCACTTGCAAGCAGGACTCCTGCCACCTCTTCGCTGCCTGCCACACCCCCTTGCTGCCTGCCCTGTCTTCACTGCTGGCAGGCCTCTGTGTGCCCAGGCCAGTCTAGGCCAAGGAAACAAGGGGCTTGCTCTCCCCTTGCTAGGAGCTCCTCCTCCAGCACTCTGGCCCAGGGGACACACGCCCCTGGACCAGCAGCCTGCAAGGAAGCTGCAGCTGAGCCATGCCCAAAGGCCTGCAGCACCTGGCAGGGAGCCCTCTGCTATGGCCAGCTTTCCCACTGCAAAGCCTTGGAGGAGTTCGTGGATGCTGGGGCCTGCAGCGTTTGCCGTCGCAGAGCACTGGGGGCCCAGAGCCTCCCCTGTGGCTTCCGAGAACTTTCCCACCCGCAGGCCCTTGGCACCCACTCTGCTGCCAGAGGGAAGTCCTAAGCAGGACTCTCGAGCTTGTGCAGCCAGAGGGCCTCCTGCTTGCAAATGTCCTCAGGAACTCCTTTGGAGTGAGGCCTCTCCTCCCATGCTGCTCAGCCAGCAGATGGTGCCATCGCTCCACCCAAAACCTCTCTGCTTTGCCTTCAGCCATGGATCGCCCTGCTGAGCTCTCGCTGCCTCAAGCAGCAACTCCAGTGTGCATCCAGCCTACAGAAAGCAGAGTGCCTTTGCCTGAGCACTGCTGTGCTGGGGCAGCACCCTGAAGGCCTCTTAGGGCCTTCGCTCCCCTAACCCAGTCGTGCCACCCAGCCCATGCGGGGAGCAAAGTTCCCCCTTGGCAGGGCTCAGCGTGTGGCCTGGGTGTGGTTTCATGGCTGGGAAAGGGCAGATCCTGAAGCTGGGTGCCCACCTGGGAATGGGGCCCGGGGGGCATAGCCGGCGTGCCCTGGTTGGGAGGCAGGAGATCTGGGGCCTTCAAGCTGCATGCAAGGCCCCTCTCTGGCTGCCCCTCTTGCTTCTTCTCTGCTGCCAAGCCTCTCACACCCCACGTGCATCTCATTGAAAGGAGGCAGGCTGCTTGCCATTCTTCGTCAGGCAATCACCCCAGGAGCCTCGTTGACCCGAAGGGGAGTGCGCACTGACCCAGAGCCTCCAGAGGAGCTGCCGTCTCTCCAGCCACAAAGGCCTGTAGCCGAGTCCATGGCAGCCTGTTGCATGGAGCGCTTCCGTGGGAGAGGGCCGTGCTGCCCTGGCAGGGGCTCGTTCTCACACTGCTTTCCGTGGGGAAACGCTGTGTGTGCCAAGGGTCTCCTGTGTGCACAATATCTCTTCCCAGTGCCTGAGGTGCAGGGAGTCCTCTTTGGACCCAGAGCCATGCTCTAGGCGGGCCTCCCGTGCTGGGGGAGCCTCCACTTCCCCAACTGTCCAACTGCCTCAGGAACACCCTTGGAGGGAGTGTGGCTCTGACAGGCAGAAGGGCCCGAGTGAGGAACGTGGATGGCAGGCCAAAGCCCCTGTGCTGAGCAGTCCCCCTGCAAGTCCGAGCTGAAGGCTCTGTGCACCAGGCTCAAGCTGGAATGAGCCTGTGGCCTGGCCTCCAGTCCCAGGCTTGGCCTGGGCACTGCTAGGGCGGGCCCCAGCCCAGGCTCAGCCAGGCCTCCCTAGGGCCCGGGCTGGCCTAGGCCACTGCCAGCCAGCAGGGCCTCGACAGAGCACAGTTCATTCGAGTAGGCCCCCGGGGGTTGCCTGGGTGACTCCTGCACTGCTGGGAAGCTGCAGGTCCGGAGGCTGTGTGTGCACGTGGCCACTGGGGCCTGAGCACAAGACAGGCCTGACCCCACTTGCAAGCAGGACTCCTGCCACCTCTTCGCTGCCTGCCACACCCCCTTGCTGCCTGCCCTGTCTTCACTGCTGGCAGGCCTCTGTGTGCCCAGGCCAGTCTAGGCCAAGGAAACAAGGGGCTTGCTCTCCCCTTGCTAGGAGCTCCTCCTCCAGCACTCTGGCCCAGGGGACACACGCCCCTGGACCAGCAGCCTGCAAGGAAGCTGCAGCTGAGCCATGCCCAAAGGCCTGCAGCACCTGGCAGGGAGCCCTCTGCTATGGCCAGCTTTCCCACTGCAAAGCCTTGGAGGAAGTCGTGGATGCTGGGGCCTGCAGCATTTTCCGTCGGAGAGCACTGGGGGCCCAGAGCCTCCCCTGTGGCTTCCGAGCACTTTCCCACCCCCAGGCCCTTGGCACCCACTCTGCTGCCAGAGGGAAGTCCTAAGCAGGACTCTCGAGCTTGTGCAACCAGAGGGCCTCCTGCTTGCAAATGTCCTCAGGAACTCCTTTGGAGTGAGGCCTCTCCTCCCATGCTGCTCAGCCAGCAGATGGTGCCATCGCTCCACCCAAAACCTCTCTGCTTTGCCTTCAGCCATGGATCGCCCTGCTGAGCTCTCTCTGCCTCAAGCAGCAACTCCAGTGTGCATCCAGCCTACAGAAAGCAGAGTGCCTTTGCCTGAGCACTGCTGTGCTGGGGCAGCACCCTGAAGGCCTCCTAGGGCCTTCGCTCCCCTAACCCAGTTGTGCCACCCAGCCCATGCGGGGAGCAAAGTTCCCCCTTGGCAGGGCTCAGTGTGTGGCCTGGGTGTGGTTTCATGGCTGGGAAAGGGCAGATCCTGAAGCTGGGTGCCCACCTGGGAATGGGGCCCGGGGGGCAGAGCCGGCATGCCCTGGTTGGGAGGCAGGAGATCTGGGGCCTTCAAGCTGCATGCAAGGCCCCTCTCTGGCTGCCCCTCTTGCTTCTTCTCTGCTGCCAAGCCTCTCACACCCCACGTGCATCTCATTGAAAGGAGGCAGGCTGCTTGCCATTCGTGGGCAGGCAATCACCCCAGGAGCCTCGTTGACCCGAAGGGGAGTGCGCACTGACCCAGAGCCTCCAGAGGAGCTGCCGTCTCTCCAGCCACAAAGGCCTGTAGCCGAGTCCATGGCAGCCTGTTGCATGGAGCGCTTCCGTGGGAGAGGGCCGTGCTGCCCTGGCAGGGGCTCGTTCTCACACTGCTTTCCGTGGGGAAACGCTGTGTGTGCCAAGGGTCTCCTGTGTGCACAAAATCTCTCCCCAGTGCCTGAGGTGCAGGGAGTCCTCTTTGGACCCAGAGCCATGCTCTAGGCGGGCCTCCCGTGCTGGGGGAGCCTCCACTTCCCCAACTGTCCAACTGCCTCAGGAACACCCTTGGAGGGAGTGTGGCTCTGACAGGCAGAAGGGCCCGAGTGAGGAACGTGGATGGCAGGCCAAAGCCACTGTGCTGAGCAGTCCCCCTGCAAGTCCGAGCTGAAGGCTCTGTGCACCAGGCTCAAGCTGGAATGAGCCTGTGGCCTGGCCTCCAGTCCCAGGCTTGGCCTGGGCACTGCTAGGGCGGGCCCCAGCCCAGGCTCAGCCAGGCCTCCCTAGGGCCCGGGCTGGCCTAGGCCACTGCCAGCCAGCAGGGCCTCGACAGAGCACAGTTCATTCGAGTAGGCCCTCGGTGGTTGCCTGGGTGGCTCTTGCACTGCTGGGAAGCTGCAGGTCCGGAGGCTGTGTGTGCACGTGGCCACTGGGGCCTGAGCAGAAGACAGGCCTGACCCCACTTGCAAGCAGGACTCCTGCCACCTCTTCGCTGCCTGCCACACCCCCTTGCTGCCTGCCCTGTCTTCACTGCTGGCAGGCCTCTGTGTGCCCAGGCCAGTCTAGGCCAAGGAAACAAGGGGCTTGCTCTCCCCTTGCTAGGAGCTCCTCCTCCAGCACTCTGGCCCAGGGGACACACGCCCCTGGACCAGCAGCCTGCAAGGAAGCTGCAGCTGAGCCATGCCCAAAGGCCTGCAGCACCTGGCAGGGAGCCCTCTGCTATGGCCAGCTTTCCCACTGCAAAGCCTTGGAGGAGTTCGTGGATGCTGGGGCCTGCAGCATTTTCCGTTGGAGAGCACTGGGGGCCCAGAGCCTCCCCTGTGGCTTCCGAGCACTTTCCCACCCGCAGGCCCTTGGCACCCACTCTGATGCCAGAGGGAAGTCCTAAGCAGGACTCTCGAGCTTGTGCAGCCAGAGGGCCTCCTGCTTGCAAATGTCCTCAGGAACTCCTTTGGAGTGAGGCCTCTCCTCCCATGCTGCTCAGCCAGCAGATGGTGCCATCGCTCCACCCAAAACCTCTCTGCTTTGCCTTCAGCCATGGATCGCCCTGCTGAGCTCTCGCTGCCTCAAGCAGCAACTCCAGTGTGCATCCAGCCTACAGAAAGCAGAGTGCCTTTGCCTGAGCACTGCTGTGCTGGGGCAGCACCCTGAAGGCCTCCTAGGGCCTTCGCTCCCCTAACCCAGTCGTGCCACCCAGCCCATGCGGGGAGCAAAGTTCCCCCTTGGCAGGGCTCAGCGTGTGGCCTGGGTGTGGTTTCATGGCTGGGAAAGGGCAGATCCTGAAGCTGGGTGCCCACCTGGGAATGGGGCCCGGGGGGCAGAGCCGGCATGCCCTGGTTGGGAGGCAGGAGATCTGGGGCCTTCAAGCTGCATGCAAGGCCCCTCTCTGGCTGCCCCTCTTGCTTCTTCTCTGCTGCCAAGCCTCTCACACCCCACGTGCGTCTCATTGAAAGGAGGCAGGCTGCTTGCCATTCTTGGGCAGGCAATCACCCCAGGAGCCTCGTTGACCCGAAGGGGAGTGCGCACTGACCCAGAGCCTCCAGAGGAGCTGCCGTCTCTCCAGCCACAAAGGCCTGTAGCCGAGTCCATGGCAGCCTGTTGCATGGAGGGCTTCTGTGGGAGAGGGCCGTGCTGCCCTGGCAGGGGCTCGTTCTCACACTGCTTTCTGTGGGGAAACGCTGTGTGTGCCAGGGGTCTCCTGTGTGCACAAAATCTCTCGCCAGTGCCTGAGGTGCAGGGAGTCCTCTTTGGACCCAGAGCCATGCTCTAGGCGGGCCTCCCGTGCTGGGAGAGCCTCCACTTCCCCAACTGTCCAACTGCCTCAGGAACACCCTTCGAGGGAGTGTGGCTCTGACAGGCAGAAGGGCCCGAGTGAGGAACGTGGATGGCAGGCCAAAGCCCCTGTGCTGAGCAGTCCCCCTGCAAGTCCGAGCTGAAGGCTCTGTGCACCAGGCTCAAGCTGGAATGAGCCTGTGGCCTGGCCTCCAGTCCCAGGCTTGGCCTGGGCACTGCTAGGGCGGGCCCCAGCCCAGGCTCAGCCAGGCCTCCCTAGGGCCCGGGCTGGCCTAGGCCACTGCCAGCCAGCAGGGCCTCGACAGAGCACAGTTCATTCGAGTAGGCCCCCGGGGGTTGCCTGGGTGGCTCCTGCACTGCTGGGAAGCTGCAGGTCCGGAGGCTGTGTGTGCACGTGGCCACTGGGGCCTGAGCACAAGACAGGCCTGACCCCACTTGCAAGCAGGACTCCTGCCACCTCTTCGCTGCCTGCCACACCCCCTTGCTGCCTGCCCTGTCTTCACTGCTGGCAGGCCTCTGTGTGCCCAGGCCAGTCTAGGCCAAGGAAACAAGGGGCTTGCTCTCCCCTTGCTAGGAGCTCCTCCTCCAGCACTCTGGCCCAGGGGACACACGCCCCTGGACCAGCAGCCTGCAAGGAAGCTGCAGCTGAGCCATGCCCAAAGGCCTGCAGCACCTGGCAGGGAGCCCTCTGCTATGGCCAGCTTTCCCACTGCAAAGCCTTGGAGGAGTTCGTGGATGCTGGGGCCTGCAGCGTTTGCCGTCGCAGAGCACTGGGGGCCCAGAGCCTCCCCTGTGGCTTCCGAGCACTTTCCCACCCGCAGGCCCTTGGCACCCACTCTGCTGCCAGAGGGAAGTCCTAAGCAGGACTCTCGAGCTTGTGCAGCCAGAGGGCCTCCTGCTTGCAAATGTCCTCAGGAACTCCTTTGGAGTGAGGCCTCTCCTCCCATGCTGCTCAGCCAGCAGATGGTGCCATCGCTCCACCCAAAACCTCTCTGCTTTGCCTTCAGCCATGGATCGCCCTGCTGAGCTCTCGCTGCCTCAAGCAGCAACTCCAGTGTGCATCCAGCCTACAGAAAGCAGAGTGCCTTTGCCTGAGCACTGCTGTGCTGGGGCAGCACCCTGAAGGCCTCTTAGGGCCTTCGCTCCCCTAACCCAGTCGTGCCACCCAGCCCATGCGGGGAGCAAAGTTCCCCCTTGGCAGGGCTCAGCGTGTGGCCTGGGTGTGGTTTCATGGCTGGGAAAGGGCAGATCCTGAAGCTGGGTGCCCACCTGGGAATGGGGCCCGGGGGGCATAGCCGGCGTGCCCTGGTTGGGAGGCAGGAGATCTGGGGCCTTCAAGCTGCATGCAAGGCCCCTCTCTGGCTGCCCCTCTTGCTTCTTCTCTGCTGCCAAGCCTCTCACACCCCACGTGCATCTCATTGAAAGGAGGCAGGCTGCTTGCCATTCTTCGTCAGGCAATCACCCCAGGAGCCTCGTTGACCCGAAGGGGAGTGCGCACTGACCCAGAGCCTCCAGAGGAGCTGCCGTCTCTCCAGCCACAAAGGCCTGTAGCCGAGTCCATGGCAGCCTGTTGCATGGAGCGCTTCCGTGGGAGAGGGCCGTGCTGCCCTGGCAGGGGCTCGTTCTCACACTGCTTTCCGTGGGGAAACGCTGTGTGTGCCAAGGGTCTCCTGTGTGCACAATATCTCTTCCCAGTGCCTGAGGTGCAGGGAGTCCTCTTTGGACCCAGAGCCATGCTCTAGGCGGGCCTCCCGTGCTGGGGGAGCCTCCACTTCCCCAACTGTCCAACTGCCTCAGGAACACCCTTGGAGGGAGTGTGGCTCTGACAGGCAGAAGGGCCCGAGTGAGGAACGTGGATGGCAGGCCAAAGCCCCTGTGCTGAGCAGTCCCCCTGCAAGTCCGAGCTGAAGGCTCTGTGCACCAGGCTCAAGCTGGAATGAGCCTGTGGCCTGGCCTCCAGTCCCAGGCTTGGCCTGGGCACTGCTAGGGCGGGCCCCAGCCCAGGCTCAGCCAGGCCTCCCTAGGGCCCGGGCTGGCCTAGGCCACTGCCAGCCAGCAGGGCCTCGACAGAGCACAGTTCATTCGAGTAGGCCCCCGGGGGTTGCCTGGGTGACTCCTGCACTGCTGGGAAGCTGCAGGTCCGGAGGCTGTGTGTGCACGTGGCCACTGGGGCCTGAGCACAAGACAGGCCTGACCCCACTTGCAAGCAGGACTCCTGCCACCTCTTCGCTGCCTGCCACACCCCCTTGCTGCCTGCCCTGTCTTCACTGCTGGCAGGCCTCTGTGTGCCCAGGCCAGTCTAGGCCAAGGAAACAAGGGGCTTGCTCTCCCCTTGCTAGGAGCTCCTCCTCCAGCACTCTGGCCCAGGGGACACACGCCCCTGGACCAGCAGCCTGCAAGGAAGCTGCAGCTGAGCCATGCCCAAAGGCCTGCAGCACCTGGCAGGGAGCCCTCTGCTATGGCCAGCTTTCCCACTGCAAAGCCTTGGAGGAAGTCGTGGATGCTGGGGCCTGCAGCATTTTCCGTCGGAGAGCACTGGGGGCCCAGAGCCTCCCCTGTGGCTTCCGAGCACTTTCCCACCCCCAGGCCCTTGGCACCCACTCTGCTGCCAGAGGGAAGTCCTAAGCAGGACTCTCGAGCTTGTGCAACCAGAGGGCCTCCTGCTTGCAAATGTCCTCAGGAACTCCTTTGGAGTGAGGCCTCTCCTCCCATGCTGCTCAGCCAGCAGATGGTGCCATCGCTCCACCCAAAACCTCTCTGCTTTGCCTTCAGCCATGGATCGCCCTGCTGAGCTCTCTCTGCCTCAAGCAGCAACTCCAGTGTGCATCCAGCCTACAGAAAGCAGAGTGCCTTTGCCTGAGCACTGCTGTGCTGGGGCAGCACCCTGAAGGCCTCCTAGGGCCTTCGCTCCCCTAACCCAGTTGTGCCACCCAGCCCATGCGGGGAGCAAAGTTCCCCCTTGGCAGGGCTCAGTGTGTGGCCTGGGTGTGGTTTCATGGCTGGGAAAGGGCAGATCCTGAAGCTGGGTGCCCACCTGGGAATGGGGCCCGGGGGGCAGAGCCGGCATGCCCTGGTTGGGAGGCAGGAGATCTGGGGCCTTCAAGCTGCATGCAAGGCCCCTCTCTGGCTGCCCCTCTTGCTTCTTCTCTGCTGCCAAGCCTCTCACACCCCACGTGCGTCTCATTGAAAGGAGGCAGGCTGCTTGCCATTCTTGGGCAGGCAATCAGCCCAGGAGCCTCGTTGACCCGAAGGGGAGTGCGCACTGACCCAGAGCCTCCAGAGGAGCTGCCGTCTCTCCAGCCACAAAGGCCTGTAGCCGAGTCCATGGCAGCCTGTTGCATGGAGGGCTTCTGTGGGAGAGGGCCGTGCTGCCCTGGCAGGGGCTCGTTCTCACACTGCTTTCTGTGGGGAAATGCTGTGTGTGCCAAGGGTCTCCTGTGTGCACAAAATCTCTCCCCAGTGCCTGAGGTGCAGGGAGTCCTCTTTGGACCCAGAGCCATGCTCTAGGCGGGCCTCCCGTGCTGCGGGAGCCTCCACTTCCCCAACTGTCCAACTGCCTCAGGAACACCCTTCGAGGGAGTGTGGCTCTGACAGGCAGAAGGGCCCGAGTGAGGAACGTGGATGGCAGGCCAAAGCCACTGTGCTGAGCAGTCCCCCTGCAAGTCCGAGCTGAAGGCTCTGTGCACCAGGCTCAAGCTGGAATGAGCCTGTGGCCTGGCCTCCAGTCCCAGGCTTGGCCTGGGCACTGCTAGGGCGGGCCCCAGCCCAGGCTCAGCCAGGCCTCCCTAGGGCCCGGGCTGGCCTAGGCCACTGCCAGCCAGCAGGGCCTCGACAGAGCACAGTTCATTCGAGTAGGCCCCCGGGGATTGCCTGGGTGGCTCCTGCACTGCTGGGAAGCTGCAGGTCCGGAGGCTGTGTGTGCACGTGGCCACTGGGGCCTGAGCACAAGACAGGCCTGACCCCACTTGCAAGCAGGACTCCTGCCACCTCTTCGCTGCCTGCCACACCCCCTTGCTGCCTGCCCTGTCTTCACTGCTGGCAGGCCTCTGTGTGCCCAGGCCAGTCTAGGCCAAGGAAACAAGGGGCTTGCTCTCCCCTTGCTAGGAGCTCCTCCTCCAGCACTCTGGCCCAGGGGACACACGCCCCTGGACCAGCAGCCTGCAAGGAAGCTGCAGCTGAGCCATGCCCAAAGGCCTGCAGCACCTGGCAGGGAGCCCTCTGCTATGGCCAGCTTTCCCACTGCAAAGCCTTGGAGGAGTTCGTGGATGCTGGGGCCTGCAGCATTTTCCGTCGGAGAGCACTGGGGGCCCAGAGCCTCCCCTGTGGCTTCCGAGCACTTTCCCACCCCCAGGCCCTTGGCACCCACTCTGCTGCCAGAGGGAAGTCCTAAGCAGGACTCTCGAGCTTGTGCAGCCAGAGGGCCTCCTGCTTGCAAATGTCCTCAGGAACTCCTTTGGAGTGAGGCCTCTCCTCCCATGCTGCTCAGAAAGCAGATGGTGCCATCGCTCCACCCAAAACCTCTCTGCTTTGCCTTCAGCCATGGATCACCCTGCTGAGCTCTCGCTGCCTCAAGCAGCAACTCCAGTGTGCATCCAGCCTACAGAAAGCAGAGTGCCTTTGCCTGAGCACTGCTGTGCTGGGGCAGCACCCTGAAGGCCTCTTAGGGCCTTCGCTCCCCTAACCCAGTCGTGCCACCCAGCCCATGCGGGGAGCAAAGTTCCCCCTTGGCAGGGCTCAGCGTGTGGCCTGGGTGTGGTTTCATGGCTGGGAAAGGGCAGATCCTGAAGCTGGGTGCCCACCTGGGAATGGGGCCCGGGGGGCAGAGCCGGCGTGCCCTGGTTGGGAGGCAGGAGATCTGGGGCCTTCAAGCTGCATGCAAGGCCCCTCTCTGGCTGCCCCTCTTGCTTCTTCTCTGCTGCCAAGCCTCTCACACCCCACGTGCATCTCATTGAAAGGAGGCAGGCTGCTTGCCATTCGTGGGCAGGCAATCACCCCAGGAGCCTCGTTGACCCGAAGGGGAGTGCGCACTGACCCAGAGCCTCCAGAGGAGCTGCCGTCTCTCCAGCCACAAAGGCCTGTAGCCGAGTCCATGGCAGCCTGTTGCATGGAGCGCTTCCGTGGGAGAGGGCCGTGCTGCCCTGGCAGGGGCTCGTTCTCACACTGCTTTCCGTGGGGAAACGCTGTGTGTGCCAAGGGTCTCCTGTGTGCACAAAATCTCTCCCCAGTGCCTGAGGTGCAGGGAGTCCTCTTTGGACCCAGAGCCATGCTCTAGGCGGGCCTCCCGTGCTGGGGGAGCCTCCACTTCCCCAACTGTCCAACTGCCTCAGGAACACCCTTGGAGGGAGTGTGGCTCTGACAGGCAGAAGGGCCCGAGTGAGGAACGTGGATGGCAGGCCAAAGCCACTGTGCTGAGCAGTCCCCCTGCAAGTCCGAGCTGAAGGCTCTGTGCACCAGGCTCAAGCTGGAATGAGCCTGTGGCCTGGCCTCCAGTCCCAGGCTTGGCCTGGGCACTGCTAGGGCGGGCCCCAGCCCAGGCTCAGCCAGGCCTCAATAGGGCCCGGGCTGGCCTAGGCCACTGCCAGCCAGCAGGGCCTCGACAGAGCACAGTTCATTCGAGTAGGCCCTCGGTGGTTGCCTGGGTGGCTCTTGCACTGCTGGGAAGCTGCAGGTCCGGAGGCTGTGTGTGCACGTGGCCACTGGGGCCTGAGCAGAAGACAGGCCTGACCCCACTTGCAAGCAGGACTCCTGCCACCTCTTCGCTGCCTGCCACACCCCCTTGCTGCCTGCCCTGTCTTCACTGCTGGCAGGCCTCTGTGTGCCCAGGCCAGTCTAGGCCAAGGAAACAAGGGGCTTGCTCTCCCCTTGCTAGGAGCTCCTCCTCCAGCACTCTGGCCCAGGGGACACACGCCCCTGGACCAGCAGCCTGCAAGGAAGCTGCAGCTGAGCCATGCCCAAAGGCCTGCAGCACCTGGCAGGGAGCCCTCTGCTATGGCCAGCTTTCCCACTGCAAAGCCTTGGAGGAGTTCGTGGATGCTGGGGCCTGCAGCATTTTCCGTTGGAGAGCACTGGGGGCCCAGAGCCTCCCCTGGGGCTTCCGAGCACTTTCCCACCCCAAGGCCCTTGGCACCCACTCTGCTGCCAGAGGGAAGTCCTAAGCAGGACTCTCGAGCTTGTGCAGCCAGAGGGCCTCCTGCTTGCAAATGTCCTCAGGAACTCCTTTGGAGTGAGGCCTCTCCTCCCATGCTGCTCAGCCAGCAGATGGTGCCATCGCTCCACCCAAAACCTCTCTGCTTTGCCTTCAGCCATGGATCGCCCTGCTGAGCTCTCTCTGCCTCAAGCAGCAACTCCAGTGTGCATCCAGCCTACAGAAAGCAGAGTGCCTTTGCCTGAGCACTGCTGTGCTGGGGCAGCACCCTGAAGGCCTCCTAGGGCCTTCGCTCCCCTAACCCAGTCGTGCCACCCAGCCCATGCGGGGAGCAAAGTTCCCCCTTGGCAGGGCTCAGCGTGTGGCCTGGGTGTGGTTTCATGGCTGGGAAAGGGCAGATCCTGAAGCTGGGTGCCCACCTGGGAATGGGGCCCGGGGGGCAGAGCCGGCATGCCCTGGTTGGGAGGCAGGAGATCTGGGGCCTTCAAGCTGCATGCAAGGCCCCTCTCTGGCTGCCCCTCTTGCTTCTTCTCTGCTGCCAAGCCTCTCACACCCCACGTGCGTCTCATTGAAAGGAGGCAGGCTGCTTGCCATTCTTGGGCAGGCAATCACCCCAGGAGCCTCGTTGACCCGAAGGGGAGTGCGCACTGACCCAGAGCCTCCAGAGGAGCTGCCGTCTCTCCAGCCACAAAGGCCTGTAGCCGAGTCCATGGCAGCCTGTTGCATGGAGGGCTTCTGTGGGAGAGGGCCGTGCTGCCCTGGCCGGGGCTCGTTCTCACACTGCTTTCTGTGGGGAAACGCTGTGTGTGCCAGGGGTCTCCTGTGTGCACAAAATCTCTCCCCAGTGCCTGAGGTGCAGGGAGTCCTCTTTGGACCCAGAGCCATGCTCTAGGCGGGCCTCCCGTGCTGGGAGAGCCTCCATTTCCCCAACTGTCCAACTGCCTCAGGAACACCCTTCGAGGGAGTGTGGCTCTGACAGGCAGAAGGGCCCGAGTGAGGAACGTGGATGGCAGGCCAAAGCCCCTGTGCTGAGCAGTCCCCCTGCAAGTCCGAGCTGAAGGCTCTGTGCACCAGGCTCAAGCTGGAATGAGCCTGTGGCCTGGCCTCCAGTCCCAGGCTTGGCCTGGGCACTGCTAGGGCGGGCCCCAGCCCAGGCTCAGCCAGGCCTCCCTAGGGCCCGGGCTGGCCTAGGCCACTGCCAGCCAGCAGGGCCTCGACAGAGCACAGTTCATTCGAGTAGGCCCCCGGGGGTTGCCTGGGTGGCTCCTGCACTGCTGGGAAGCTGCAGGTCCGGAGGCTGTGTGTGCACGTGGCCACTGGGGCCTGAGCACAAGACAGGCCTGACCCCACTTGCAAGCAGGACTCCTGCCACCTCTTCGCTGCCTGCCACACCCCCTTGCTGCCTGCCCTGTCTTCACTGCTGGCAGGCCTCTGTGTGCCCAGGCCAGTCTAGGCCAAGGAAACAAGGGGCTTGCTCTCCCCTTGCTAGGAGCTCCTCCTCCAGCACTCTGGCCCAGGGGACACACGCCCCTGGACCAGCAGCCTGCAAGGAAGCTGCAGCTGAGCCATGCCCAAAGGCCTGCAGCACCTGGCAGGGAGCCCTCTGCTATGGCCAGCTTTCCCACTGCAAAGCCTTGGAGGAGTTCGTGGATGCTGGGGCCTGCAGCGTTTGCCGTCGCAGAGCACTGGGGGCCCAGAGCCTCCCCTGGGGCTTCCGAGCACTTTCCCACCCGCAGGCCCTTGGCACCCACTCTGCTGCCAGAGGGAAGTCCTAAGCAGGACTCTCGAGCTTGTGCAGCCAGAGGGCCTCCTGCTTGCAAATGTCCTCAGGAACTCCTTTGGAGTGAGGCCTCTCCTCCCATGCTGCTCAGCCAGCAGATGGTGCCATCGCTCCACCCAAAACCTCTCTGCTTTGCCTTCAGCCATGGATCGCCCTGCTGAGCTCTCGCTGCCTCAAGCAGCAACTCCAGTGTGCATCCAGCCTACAGAAAGCAGAGTGCCTTTGCCTGAGCACTGCTGTGCTGGGGCAGCACCCTGAAGGCCTCTTAGGGCCTTCGCTCCCCTAACCCAGTCGTGCCACCCAGCCCATGCGGGGAGCAAAGTTCCCCCTTGGCAGGGCTCAGCGTGTGGCCTGGGTGTGGTTTCATGGCTGGGAAAGGGCAGATCCTGAAGCTGGGTGCCCACCTGGGAATGGGGCCCGGGGGGCATAGCCGGCGTGCCCTGGTTGGGAGGCAGGAGATCTGGGGCCTTCAAGCTGCATGCAAGGCCCCTCTCTGGCTGCCCCTCTTGCTTCTTCTCTGCTGCCAAGCCTCTCACACCCCACGTGCATCTCATTGAAAGGAGGCAGGCTGCTTGCCATTCTTCGTCAGGCAATCACCCCAGGAGCCTCGTTGACCCGAAGGGGAGTGCGCACTGACCCAGAGCCTCCAGAGGAGCTGCCGTCTCTCCAGCCACAAAGGCCTGTAGCCGAGTCCATGGCAGCCTGTTGCATGGAGCGCTTCCGTGGGAGAGGGCCGTGCTGCCCTGGCAGGGGCTCGTTCTCACACTGCTTTCCGTGGGGAAACGCTGTGTGTGCCAAGGGTCTCCTGTGTGCACAATATCTCTTCCCAGTGCCTGAGGTGCAGGGAGTCCTCTTTGGACCCAGAGCCATGCTCTAGGCGGGCCTCCCGTGCTGGGGGAGCCTCCACTTCCCCAACTGTCCAACTGCCTCAGGAACACCCTTGGAGGGAGTGTGGCTCTGACAGGCAGAAGGGCCCGAGTGAGGAACGTGGATGGCAGGCCAAAGCCCCTGTGCTGAGCAGTCCCCCTGCAAGTCCGAGCTGAAGGCTCTGTGCACCAGGCTCAAGCTGGAATGAGCCTGTGGCCTGGCCTCCAGTCCCAGGCTTGGCCTGGGCACTGCTAGGGCGGGCCCCAGCCCAGGCTCAGCCAGGCCTCCCTAGGGCCCGGGCTGGCCTAGGCCACTGCCAGCCAGCAGGGCCTCGACAGAGCACAGTTCATTCGAGTAGGCCCCCGGGGGTTGCCTGGGTGACTCCTGCACTGCTGGGAAGCTGCAGGTCCGGAGGCTGTGTGTGCACGTGGCCACTGGGGCCTGAGCACAAGACAGGCCTGACCCCACTTGCAAGCAGGACTCCTGCCACCTCTTCGCTGCCTGCCACACCCCCTTGCTGCCTGCCCTGTCTTCACTGCTGGCAGGCCTCTGTGTGCCCAGGCCAGTCTAGGCCAAGGAAACAAGGGGCTTGCTCTCCCCTTGCTAGGAGCTCCTCCTCCAGCACTCTGGCCCAGGGGACACACGCCCCTGGACCAGCAGCCTGCAAGGAAGCTGCAGCTGAGCCATGCCCAAAGGCCTGCAGCACCTGGCAGGGAGCCCTCTGCTATGGCCAGCTTTCCCACTGCAAAGCCTTGGAGGAAGTCGTGGATGCTGGGGCCTGCAGCATTTTCCGTCGGAGAGCACTGGGGGCCCAGAGCCTCCCCTGTGGCTTCCGAGCACTTTCCCACCCCCAGGCCCTTGGCACCCACTCTGCTGCCAGAGGGAAGTCCTAAGCAGGACTCTCGAGCTTGTGCAACCAGAGGGCCTCCTGCTTGCAAATGTCCTCAGGAACTCCTTTGGAGTGAGGCCTCTCCTCCCATGCTGCTCAGCCAGCAGATGGTGCCATCGCTCCACCCAAAACCTCTCTGCTTTGCCTTCAGCCATGGATCGCCCTGCTGAGCTCTCTCTGCCTCAAGCAGCAACTCCAGTGTGCATCCAGCCTACAGAAAGCAGAGTGCCTTTGCCTGAGCACTGCTGTGCTGGGGCAGCACCCTGAAGGCCTCCTAGGGCCTTCGCTCCCCTAACCCAGTTGTGCCACCCAGCCCATGCGGGGAGCAAAGTTCCCCCTTGGCAGGGCTCAGTGTGTGGCCTGGGTGTGGTTTCATGGCTGGGAAAGGGCAGATCCTGAAGCTGGGTGCCCACCTGGGAATGGGGCCCGGGGGGCAGAGCCGGCATGCCCTGGTTGGGAGGCAGGAGATCTGGGGCCTTCAAGCTGCATGCAAGGCCCCTCTCTGGCTGCCCCTCTTGCTTCTTCTCTGCTGCCAAGCCTCTCACACCCCACGTGCGTCTCATTGAAAGGAGGCAGGCTGCTTGCCATTCTTGGGCAGGCAATCAGCCCAGGAGCCTCGTTGACCCGAAGGGGAGTGCGCACTGACCCAGAGCCTCCAGAGGAGCTGCCGTCTCTCCAGCCACAAAGGCCTGTAGCCGAGTCCATGGCAGCCTGTTGCATGGAGGGCTTCTGTGGGAGAGGGCCGTGCTGCCCTGGCAGGGGCTCGTTCTCACACTGCTTTCTGTGGGGAAATGCTGTGTGTGCCAAGGGTCTCCTGTGTGCACAAAATCTCTCCCCAGTGCCTGAGGTGCAGGGAGTCCTCTTTGGACCCAGAGCCATGCTCTAGGCGGGCCTCCCGTGCTGGGGGAGCCTCCACTTCCCCAACTGTCCAACTGCCTCAGGAACACCCTTCGAGGGAGTGTGGCTCTGACAGGCAGAAGGGCCCGAGTGAGGAACGTGGATGGCAGGCCAAAGCCACTGTGCTGAGCAGTCCCCCTGCAAGTCCGAGCTGAAGGCTCTGTGCACCAGGCTCAAGCTGGAATGAGCCTGTGGCCTGGCCTCCAGTCCCAGGCTTGGCCTGGGCACTGCTAGGGCGGGCCCCAGCCCAGGCTCAGCCAGGCCTCCCTAGGGTCCGGGCTGGCCTAGGCCACTGCCAGCCAGCAGGGCCTCGACAGAGCACAGTTCATTCGAGTAGGCCCCCGGGGGTTGCCTGGGTGGCTCCTGCACTGCTGGGAAGCTGCAGGTCCGGAGGCTGTGTGTGCACGTGGCCACTGGGGCCTGAGCACAAGACAGGCCTGACCCCACTTGCAAGCAGGACTCCTGCCACCTCTTCGCTGCCTGCCACACCCCCTTGCTGCCTGCCCTGTCTTCACTGCTGGCAGGCCTCTGTGTGCCCAGGCCAGTCTAGGCCAAGGAAACAAGGGGCTTGCTCTCCCCTTGCTAGGAGCTCCTCCTCCAGCACTCTGGCCCAGGGGACACACGCCCCTGGACCAGCAGCCTGCAAGGAAGCTGCAGCTGAGCCATGCCCAAAGGCCTGCAGCACCTGGCAGGGAGCCCTCTGCTATGGCCAGCTTTCCCACTGCAAAGCCTTGGAGGAGTTCGTGGATGCTGGGGCCTGCAGCATTTTCCGTCGGAGAGCACTGGGGGCCCAGAGCCTCCCCTGTGGCTTCCGAGCACTTTCCCACCCCCAGGCCCTTGGCACCCACTCTGCTGCCAGAGGGAAGTCCTAAGCAGGACTCTCGAGCTTGTGCAGCCAGAGGGCCTCCTGCTTGCAAATGTCCTCAGGAACTCCTTTGGAGTGAGGCCTCTCCTCCCATGCTGCTCAGAAAGCAGATGGTGCCATCGCTCCACCCAAAACCTCTCTGCTTTGCCTTCAGCCATGGATCACCCTGCTGAGCTCTCGCTGCCTCAAGCAGCAACTCCAGTGTGCATCCAGCCTACAGAAAGCAGAGTGCCTTTGCCTGAGCACTGCTGTGCTGGGGCAGCACCCTGAAGGCCTCTTAGGGCCTTCGCTCCCCTAACCCAGTCGTGCCACCCAGCCCATGCGGGGAGCAAAGTTCCCCCTTGGCAGGGCTCAGCGTGTGGCCTGGGTGTGGTTTCATGGCTGGGAAAGGGCAGATCCTGAAGCTGGGTGCCCACCTGGGAATGGGGCCCGGGGGGCAGAGCCGGCGTGCCCTGGTTGGGAGGCAGGAGATCTGGGGCCTTCAAGCTGCATGCAAGGCCCCTCTCTGGCTGCCCCTCTTGCTTCTTCTCTGCTGCCAAGCCTCTCACACCCCACGTGCATCTCATTGAAAGGAGGCAGGCTGCTTGCCATTCGTGGGCAGGCAATCACCCCAGGAGCCTCGTTGACCCGAAGGGGAGTGCGCACTGACCCAGAGCCTCCAGAGGAGCTGCCGTCTCTCCAGCCACAAAGGCCTGTAGCCGAGTCCATGGCAGCCTGTTGCATGGAGCGCTTCCGTGGGAGAGGGCCGTGCTGCCCTGGCAGGGGCTCGTTCTCACACTGCTTTCCGTGGGGAAACGCTGTGTGTGCCAAGGGTCTCCTGTGTGCACAAAATCTCTCCCCAGTGCCTGAGGTGCAGGGAGTCCTCTTTGGACCCAGAGCCATGCTCTAGGCGGGCCTCCCGTGCTGGGGGAGCCTCCACTTCCCCAACTGTCCAACTGCCTCAGGAACACCCTTGGAGGGAGTGTGGCTCTGACAGGCAGAAGGGCCCGAGTGAGGAACGTGGATGGCAGGCCAAAGCCACTGTGCTGAGCAGTCCCCCTGCAAGTCCGAGCTGAAGGCTCTGTGCACCAGGCTCAAGCTGGAATGAGCCTGTGGCCTGGCCTCCAGTCCCAGGCTTGGCCTGGGCACTGCTAGGGCGGGCCCCAGCCCAGGCTCAGCCAGGCCTCCCTAGGGCCCGGGCTGGCCTAGGCCACTGCCAGCCAGCAGGGCCTCGACAGAGCACAGTTCATTCGAGTAGGCCCTCGGTGGTTGCCTGGGTGGCTCTTGCACTGCTGGGAAGCTGCAGGTCCGGAGGCTGTGTGTGCACGTGGCCACTGGGGCCTGAGCAGAAGACAGGCCTGACCCCACTTGCAAGCAGGACTCCTGCCACCTCTTCGCTGCCTGCCACACCCCCTTGCTGCCTGCCCTGTCTTCACTGCTGGCAGGCCTCTGTGTGCCCAGGCCAGTCTAGGCCAAGGAAACAAGGGGCTTGCTCTCCCCTTGCTAGGAGCTCCTCCTCCAGCACTCTGGCCCAGGGGACACACGCCCCTGGACCAGCAGCCTGCAAGGAAGCTGCAGCTGAGCCATGCCCAAAGGCCTGCAGCACCTGGCAGGGAGCCCTCTGCTATGGCCAGCTTTCCCACTGCAAAGCCTTGGAGGAGTTCGTGGATGCTGGGGCCTGCAGCATTTTCCGTTGGAGAGCACTGGGGGCCCAGAGCCTCCCCTGTGGCTTCCGAGCACTTTCCCACCCGCAGGCCCTTGGCACCCACTCTGATGCCAGAGGGAAGTCCTAAGCAGGACTCTCGAGCTTGTGCAGCCAGAGGGCCTCCTGCTTGCAAATGTCCTCAGGAACTCCTTTGGAGTGAGGCCTCTCCTCCCATGCTGCTCAGCCAGCAGATGGTGCCATCGCTCCACCCAAAACCTCTCTGCTTTGCCTTCAGCCATGGATCGCCCTGCTGAGCTCTCTCGGCCTCAAGCAGCAACTCCAGTGTGCATCCAGCCTACAGAAAGCAGAGTGCCTTTGCCTGAGCACTGCTGTGCTGGGGCAGCACCCTGAAGGCCTCCTAGGGCCTTCGCTCCCCTAACCCAGTCGTGCCACCCAGCCCATGCGGGGAGCAAAGTTCCCCCTTGGCAGGGCTCAGCGTGTGGCCTGGGTGTGGTTTCATGGCTGGGAAAGGGCAGATCCTGAAGCTGGGTGCCCACCTGGGAATGGGGCCCGGGGGGCAGAGCCGGCATGCCCTGGTTGGGAGGCAGGAGATCTGGGGCCTTCAAGCTGCATGCAAGGCCCCTCTCTGGCTGCCCCTCTTGCTTCTTCTCTGCTGCCAAGCCTCTCACACCCCACGTGCGTCTCATTGAAAGGAGGCAGGCTGCTTGCCATTCTTGGGCAGGCAATCACCCCAGGAGCCTCGTTGACCCGAAGGGGAGTGCGCACTGACCCAGAGCCTCCAGAGGAGCTGCCGTCTCTCCAGCCACAAAGGCCTGTAGCCGAGTCCATGGCAGCCTGTTGCATGGAGGGCTTCTGTGGGAGAGGGCCGTGCTGCCCTGGCAGGGGCTCGTTCTCACACTGCTTTCTGTGGGGAAACGCTGTGTGTGCCAGGGGTCTCCTGTGTGCACAAAATCTCTCCCCAGTGCCTGAGGTGCAGGGAGTCCTCTTTGGACCCAGAGCCATGCTCTAGGCGGGCCTCCCGTGCTGGGAGAGCCTCCACTTCCCCAACTGTCCAACTGCCTCAGGAACACCCTTCGAGGGAGTGTGGCTCTGACAGGCAGAAGGGCCCGAGTGAGGAACGTGGATGGCAGGCCAAAGCCCCTGTGCTGAGCAGTCCCCCTGCAAGTCCGAGCTGAAGGCTCTGTGCACCAGGCTCAAGCTGGAATGAGCCTGTGGCCTGGCCTCCAGTCCCAGGCTTGGCCTGGGCACTGCTAGGGCGGGCCCCAGCCCAGGCTCAGCCAGGCCTCCCTAGGGCCCGGGCTGGCCTAGGCCACTGCCAGCCAGCAGGGCCTCGACAGAGCACAGTTCATTCGAGTAGGCCCCCGGGGGTTGCCTGGGTGGCTCCTGCACTGCTGGGAAGCTGCAGGTCCGGAGGCTGTGTGTGCACGTGGCCACTGGGGCCTGAGCACAAGACAGGCCTGACCCCACTTGCAAGCAGGACTCCTGCCACCTCTTCGCTGCCTGCCACACCCCCTTGCTGCCTGCCCTGTCTTCACTGCTGGCAGGCCTCTGTGTGCCCAGGCCAGTCTAGGCCAAGGAAACAAGGGGCTTGCTCTCCCCTTGCTAGGAGCTCCTCCTCCAGCACTCTGGCCCAGGGGACACACGCCCCTGGACCAGCAGCCTGCAAGGAAGCTGCAGCTGAGCCATGCCCAAAGGCCTGCAGCACCTGGCAGGGAGCCCTCTGCTATGGCCAGCTTTCCCACTGCAAAGCCTTGGAGGAGTTCGTGGATGCTGGGGCCTGCAGCATTTTCCGTTGGAGAGCACTGGGGGCCCAGAGCCTCCCCTGGGGCTTCCGAGCACTTTCCCACCCGCAGGCCCTTGGCACCCACTCTGCTGCCAGAGGGAAGTCCTAAGCAGGACTCTCGAGCTTGTGCAGCCAGAGGGCCTCCTGCTTGCAAATGTCCTCAGGAACTCCTTTGGAGTGAGGCCTCTCCTCCCATGCTGCTCAGCCAGCAGATGGTGCCATCGCTCCACCCAAAACCTCTCTGCTTTGCCTTCAGCCATGGATCGCCCTGCTGAGCTCTCTCTGCCTCAAGCAGCAACTCCAGTGTGCATCCAGCCTACAGAAAGCAGAGTGCCTTTGCCTGAGCACTGCTGTGCTGGGGCAGCACCCTGAAGGCCTCCTAGGGCCTTCGCTCCCCTAACCCAGTCGTGCCACCCAGCCCATGCGGGGAGCAAAGTTCCCCCTTGGCAGGGCTCAGCGTGTGGCCTGGGTGTGGTTTCATGGCTGGGAAAGGGCAGATCCTGAAGCTGGGTGCCCACCTGGGAATGGGGCCCGGGGGGCAGAGCCGGCATGCCCTGGTTGGGAGGCAGGAGATCTGGGGCCTTCAAGCTGCATGCAAGGCCCCTCTCTGGCTGCCCCTCTTGCTTCTTCTCTGCTGCCAAGCCTCTCACACCCCACGTGCGTCTCATTGAAAGGAGGCAGGCTGCTTGCCATTCTTGGGCAGGCAATCACCCCAGGAGCCTCGTTGACCCGAAGGGGAGTGCGCACTGACCCAGAGCCTCCAGAGGCTGCCGTCTCTCCAGCCACAAAGGCCTGTAGCCGAGTCCATGGCAGCCTGTTGCATGGAGGGCTTCTGTGGGAGAGGGCCGTGCTGCCCTGGCAGGGGCTCGTTCTCACACTGCTTTCTGTGGGGAAACGCTGTGTGTGCCAGGGGTCTCCTGTGTGCACAAAATCTCTCCCCAGTGCCTGAGGTGCAGGGAGTCCTCTTTGGACCCAGAGCCATGCTCTAGGCGGGCCTCCCGTGCTGGGAGAGCCTCCACTTCCCCAACTGTCCAACTGCCTCAGGAACACCCTTCGAGGGAGTGTGGCTCTGACAGGCAGAAGGGCCCGAGTGAGGAACGTGGATGGCAGGCCAAAGCCCCTGTGCTGAGCAGTCCCCCTGCAAGTCCGAGCTGAAGGCTCTGTGCACCAGGCTCAAGCTGGAATGAGCCTGTGGCCTGGCCTCCAGTCCCAGGCTTGGCCTGGGCACTGCTAGGGCGGGCCCCAGCCCAGGCTCAGCCAGGCCTCCCTAGGGCCCGGGCTGGCCTAGGCCACTGCCAGCCAGCAGGGCCTCGACAGAGCACAGTTCATTCGAGTAGGCCCCCGGGGGTTGCCTGGGTGGCTCCTGCACTGCTGGGAAGCTGCAGGTCCGGAGGCTGTGTGTGCACGTGGCCACTGGGGCCTGAGCACAAGACAGGCCTGACCCCACTTGCAAGCAGGACTCCTGCCACCTCTTCGCTGCCTGCCACACCCCCTTGCTGCCTGCCCTGTCTTCACTGCTGGCAGGCCTCTGTGTGCCCAGGCCAGTCTAGGCCAAGGAAACAAGGGGCTTGCTCTCCCCTTGCTAGGAGCTCCTCCTCCAGCACTCTGGCCCAGGGGACACACGCCCCTGGACCAGCAGCCTGCAAGGAAGCTGCAGCTGAGCCATGCCCAAAGGCCTGCAGCACCTGGCAGGGAGCCCTCTGCTATGGCCAGCTTTCCCACTGCAAAGCCTTGGAGGAGTTCGTGGATGCTGGGGCCTGCAGCATTTGCCGTTGGAGAGCACTGGGGGCCCAGAGCCTCCCCTGGGGCTTCCGAGCACTTTCCCACCCGCAGGCCCTTGGCACCCACTCTGCTGCCAGAGGGAAGTCCTAAGCAGGACTCTCGAGCTTGTGCAGCCAGAGGGCCTCCTGCTTGCAAATGTCCTCAGGAACTCCTTTGGAGTGAGGCCTCTCCTCCCATGCTGCTCAGCCAGCAGATGGTGCCATCGCTCCACCCAAAACCTCTCTGCTTTGCCTTCAGCCATGGATCGCCCTGCTGAGCTCTCTCTGCCTCAAGCAGCAACTCCAGTGTGCATCCAGCCTACAGAAAGCAGAGTGCCTTTGCCTGAGCACTGCTGTGCTGGGGCAGCACCCTGAAGGCCTCCTAGGGCCTTCGCTCCCCTAACCCAGTCGTGCCACCCAGCCCATGCAGGGAGCAAAGTTCCCCCTTGGCAGGGCTCAGCGTGTGGCCTGGGTGTGGTTTCATGGCTGGGAAACGGCAGATCCTGAAGCTGGGTGCCCACCTGGGAATGGGGCCCGGGGGGCAGAGCCGGCATGCCCTGGTTGGGAGGCAGGAGATCTGGGGCCTTCAAGCTGCATGCAAGGCCCCTCTCTGGCTGCCCCTCTTGCTTCTTCTCTGCTGCCAAGCCTCTCACACCCCACGTGCGTCTCATTGAAAGGAGGCAGGCTGCTTGCCATTCTTGGGCAGGCAATCACCCCAGGAGCCTCGTTGACCCGAAGGGGAGTGCGCACTGACCCAGAGCCTCCAGAGGAGCTGCCGTCTCTCCAGCCACAAAGGCCTGTAGCCGAGTCCATGGCAGCCTGTTGCATGGAGGGCTTCTGTGGGAGAGGGCCGTGCTGCCCTGGCAGGGGCTCGTTCTCACACTGCTTTCTGTGGGGAAACGCTGTGTGTGCCAGGGGTCTCCTGTGTGCACAAAATCTCTCCCCAGTGCCTGAGGTGCAGGGAGTCCTCTTTGGACCCAGAGCCATGCTCTAGGCGGGCCTCCCGTGCTGGGAGAGCCTCCACTTCCCCAACTGTCCAACTGCCTCAGGAACACCCTTCGAGGGAGTGTGGCTCTGACAGGCAGAAGGGCCCGAGTGAGGAACGTGGATGGCAGGCCAAAGCCCCTGTGCTGAGCAGTCCCCCTGCAAGTCCGAGCTGAAGGCTCTGTGCACCAGGCTCAAGCTGGAATGAGCCTGTGGCCTGGCCTCCAGTCCCAGGCTTGGCCTGGGCACTGCTAGGGCGGGCCCCAGCCCAGGCTCAGCCAGGCCTCCCTAGGGCCCGGGCTGGCCTAGGCCACTGCCAGCCAGCAGGGCCTCGACAGAGCACAGTTCATTCGAGTAGGCCCCCGGGGGTTGCCTGGGTGGCTCCTGCACTGCTGGGAAGCTGCAGGTCCGGAGGCTGTGTGTGCACGTGGCCACTGGGGCCTGAGCACAAGACAGGCCTGACCCCACTTGCAAGCAGGACTCCTGCCACCTCTTCGCTGCCTGCCACACCCCCTTGCTGCCTGCCCTGTCTTCACTGCTGGCAGGCCTCTGTGTGCCCAGGCCAGTCTAGGCCAAGGAAACAAGGGGCTTGCTCTCCCCTTGCTAGGAGCTCCTCCTCCAGCACTCTGGCCCAGGGGACACACGCCCCTGGACCAGCAGCCTGCAAGGAAGCTGCAGCTGAGCCATGCCCAAAGGCCTGCAGCACCTGGCAGGGAGCCCTCTGCTATGGCCAGCTTTCCCACTGCAAAGCCTTGGAGGAGTTCATGGATGCTGGGGCCTGCAGCGTTTGCCGTCGCAGAGCACTGGGGGCCCAGAGCCTCCCCTGTGGCTTCCGAGCACTTTCCCACCCCCAGGCCCTTGGCACCCACTCTGCTGCCAGAGGGAAGTCCTAAGCAGGACTCTCGAGCTTGTGCAGCCAGAGGGCCTCCTGCTTGCAAATGTCCTCAGGAACTCCTTTGGAGTGAGGCCTCTCCTCCCATGCTGCTCAGCCAGCAGATGGTGCCATCGCTCCACCCAAAACCTCTCTGCTTTGCCTTCAGCCATGGATCGCCCTGCTGAGCTCTCGCTGCCTCAAGCAGCAACTCCAGTGTGCATCCAGCCTACAGAAAGCAGAGTGCCTTTGCCTGAGCACTGCTGTGCTGGGGCAGCACCCTGAAGGCCTCTTAGGGCCTTCGCTCCCCTAACCCAGTCGTGCCACCCAGCCCATGCGGGGAGCAAAGTTCCCCCTTGGCAGGGCTCAGCGTGTGGCCTGGGTGTGGTTTCATGGCTGGGAAAGGGCAGATCCTGAAGCTGGGTGCCCACCTGGGAATGGGGCCCGGGGGGCAGAGCCGGCGTGCCCTGGTTGGGAGGCAGGAGATCTGGGGCCTTCAAGCTGCATGCAAGGCCCCTCTCTGGCTGCCCCTCTTGCTTCTTCTCTGCTGCCAAGCCTCTCACACCCCACGTGCATCTCATTGAAAGGAGGCAGGCTGCTTGCCATTATTCGTCAGGCAATCACCCCAGGAGCCTCGTTGACCCGAAGGGGAGTGCGCACTGACCCAGAGCCTCCAGAGGAGCTGCCGTCTCTCCAGCCACAAAGGCCTGTAGCCGAGTCCATGGCAGCCTGTTGCATGGAGGGCTTCTGTGGGAGAGGGCCGTGCTGCCCTGGCAGGGGCTCGTTCTCACACTGCTTTCTGTGGGGAAATGCTGTGTGTGCCAAGGGTCTCCTGTGTGCACAAAATCTCTCCCCAGTGCCTGAGGTGCAGGGAGTCCTCTTTGGACCCAGAGCCATGCTCTAGGCGGGCCTCCCGTGCTGGGGGAGCCTCCACTTCCCCAACTGTCCAACTGCCTCAGGAACACCCTTCGAGGGAGTGTGGCTCTGACAGGCAGAAGGGCCCGAGTGAGGAACGTGGATGGCAGGCCAAAGCCACTGTGCTGAGCAGTCCCCCTGCAAGTCCGAGCTGAAGGCTCTGTGCACCAGGCTCAAGCTGGAATGAGCCTGTGGCCTGGCCTCCAGTCCCAGGCTTGGCCTGGGCACTGCTAGGGCGGGCCCCAGCCCAGGCTCAGCCAGGCCTCCCTAGGGCCCGGGCTGGCCTAGGCCACTGCCAGCCAGCAGGGCCTCGACAGAGCACAGTTCATTCGAGTAGGCCCCCGGGGGTTGCCTGGGTGGCTCCTGCACTGCTGGGAAGCTGCAGGTCCGGAGGCTGTGTGTGCACGTGGCCACTGGGGCCTGAGCACAAGACAGGCCTGACCCCACTTGCAAGCAGGACTCCTGCCACCTCTTCGCTGCCTGCCACACCCCCTTGCTGCCTGCCCTGTCTTCACTGCTGGCAGGCCTCTGTGTGCCCAGGCCAGTCTAGGCCAAGGAAACAAGGGGCTTGCTCTCCCCTTGCTAGGAGCTCCTCCTCCAGCACTCTGGCCCAGGGGACACACGCCCCTGGACCAGCAGCCTGCAAGGAAGCTGCAGCTGAGCCATGCCCAAAGGCCTGCAGCACCTGGCAGGGAGCCCTCTGCTATGGCCAGCTTTCCCACTGCAAAGCCTTGGAGGAGTTCGTGGATGCTGGGGCCTGCAGCATTTTCCGTCGGAGAGCACTGGGGGCCCAGAGCCTCCCCTGTGGCTTCCGAGCACTTTCCCACCCCCAGGCCCTTGGCACCCACTCTGCTGCCAGAGGGAAGTCCTAAGCAGGACTCTCGAGCTTGTGCAGCCAGAGGGCCTCCTGCTTGCAAATGTCCTCAGGAACTCCTTTGGAGTGAGGCCTCTCCTCCCATGCTGCTCAGAAAGCAGATGGTGCCATCGCTCCACCCAAAACCTCTCTGCTTTGCCTTCAGCCATGGATCGCCCTGCTGAGCTCTCGCTGCCTCAAGCAGCAACTCCAGTGTGTATCCAGCCTACAGAAAGCAGAGTGCCTTTGCCTGAGCACTGCTGTGCTGGGGCAGCACCCTGAAGGCCTCTTAGGGCCTTCGCTCCCCTAACCCAGTCGTGCCACCCAGCCCATGCGGGGAGCAAAGTTCCCCCTTGGCAGGGCTCAGCGTGTGGCCTGGGTGTGGTTTCATGGCTGGGAAAGGGCAGATCCTGAAGCTGGGTGCCCACCTGGGAATGGGGCCCGGGGGGCAGAGCCGGCGTGCCCTGGTTGGGAGGCAGGAGATCTGGGGCCTTCAAGCTGCATGCAAGGCCCCTCTCTGGCTGCCCCTCTTGCTTCTTCTCTGCTGCCAAGCCTCTCACACCCCACGTGCATCTCATTGAAAGGAGGCAGGCTGCTTGCCATTCTTCGTCAGGCAATCACCCCAGGAGCCTCGTTGACCCGAAGGGGAGTGCGCACTGACCCAGAGCCTCCAGAGGAGCTGCCGTCTCTCCAGCCACAAAGGCCTGTAGCCGAGTCCATGGCAGCCTGTTGCATGGAGCGCTTCCGTGGGAGAGGGCCGTGCTGCCCTGGCAGGGGCTCGTTCTCACACTGCTTTCCGTGGGGAAACGCTGTGTGTGCCAAGGGTCTCCTGTGTGCACAAAATCTCTCCCCAGTGCCTGAGGTGCAGGGAGTCCTCTTTGGACCCAGAGCCATGCTCTAGGCGGGCCTCCCGTGCTGGGGGAGCCTCCACTTCCCCAACTGTCCAACTGCCTCAGGAACACCCTTGGAGGGAGTGTGGCTCTGACAGGCAGAAGGGCCCGAGTGAGGAACGTGGATGGCAGGCCAAAGCCACTGTGCTGAGCAGTCCCCCTGCAAGTCCGAGCTGAAGGCTCTGTGCACCAGGCTCAAGCTGGAATGAGCCTGTGGCCTGGCCTCCAGTCCCAGGCTTGGCCTGGGCACTGCTAGGGCGGGCCCCAGCCCAGGCTCAGCCAGGCCTCCCTAGGGCCCGGGCTGGCCTAGGCCACTGCCAGCCAGCAGGGCCTCGACAGAGCACAGTTCATTCGAGTAGGCCCTCGGTGGTTGCCTGGGTGGATCTTGCACTGCTGGGAAGCTGCAGGTCCGGAGGCTGTGTGTGCACGTGGCCACTGGGGCCTGAGCACAAGACAGGCCTGACCCCACTTGCAAGCAGGACTCCTGCCACCTCTTCGCTGCCTGCCACACCCCCTTGCTGCCTGCCCTGTCTTCACTGCTGGCAGGCCTCTGTGTGCCCAGGCCAGTCTAGGCCAAGGAAACAAGGGGCTTGCTCTCCCCTTGCTAGGAGCTCCTCCTCCAGCACTCTGGCCCAGGGGACACACGCCCCTGGACCAGCAGCCTGCAAGGAAGCTGCAGCTGAGCCATGCCCAAAGGCCTGCAGCACCTGGCAGGGAGCCCTCTGCTATGGCCAGCTTTCCCACTGCAAAGCCTTGGAGGAGTTCGTGGATGCTGGGGCCTGCAGCATTTTCCGTTGGAGAGCACTGGGGGCCCAGAGCCTCCCCTGTGGCTTCCGAGCACTTTCCCACCCGCCGGCCCTTGGCACCCACTCTGCTGCCAGAGGGAAGTCCTAAGCAGGACTCTCGAGCTTGTGCAGCCAGAGGGCCTCCTGCTTGCAAATGTCCTCAGGAACTCCTTTGGAGTGAGGCCTCTCCTCCCATGCTGCTCAGCCAGCAGATGGTGCCATCGCTCCACCCAAAACCTCTCTGCTTTGCCTTCAGCCATGGATCGCCCTGCTGAGCTCTCTCTGCCTCAAGCAGCAACTCCAGTGTGCATCCAGCCTACAGAAAGCAGAGTGCCTTTGCCTGAGCACTGCTGTGCTGGGGCAGCACCCTGAAGGCCTCCTAGGGCCTTCGCTCCCCTAACCCAGTCGTGCCACCCAGCCCATGCGGGGAGCAAAGTTCCCCCTTGGCAGGGCTCAGCGTGTGGCCTGGGTGTGGTTTCATGGCTGGGAAAGGGCAGATCCTGAAGCTGGGTGCCCACCTGGGAATGGGGCCCGGGGGGCAGAGCCGGCATGCCCTGGTTGGGAGGCAGGAGATCTGGGGCCTTCAAGCTGCATGCAAGGCCCCTCTCTGGCTGCCCCTCTTGCTTCTTCTCTGCTGCCAAGCCTCTCACACCCCACGTGCGTCTCATTGAAAGGAGGCAGGCTGCTTGCCATTCTTGGGCAGGCAATCACCCCAGGAGCCTCGTTGACCCGAAGGGGAGTGCGCACTGACCCAGAGCCTCCAGAGGAGCTGCCGTCTCTCCAGCCACAAAGGCCTGTAGCCGAGTCCATGGCAGCCTGTTGCATGGAGGGCTTCTGTGGGAGAGGGCCGTGCTGCCCTGGCAGGGGCTCGTTCTCACACTGCTTTCTGTGGGGAAACGCTGTGTGTGCCAGGGGTCTCCTGTGTGCACAAAATCTCTCCCCAGTGCCTGAGGTGCAGGGAGTCCTCTTTGGACCCAGAGCCATGCTCTAGGCGGGCCTCCCGTGCTGGGAGAGCCTCCATTTCCCCAACTGTCCAACTGCCTCAGGAACACCCTTCGAGGGAGTGTGGCTCTGACAGGCAGAAGGGCCCGAGTGAGGAACGTGGATGGCAGGCCAAAGCCCCTGTGCTGAGCAGTCCCCCTGCAAGTCCGAGCTGAAGGCTCTGTGCACCAGGCTCAAGCTGGAATGAGCCTGTGGCCTGGCCTCCAGTCCCAGGCTTGGCCTGGGCACTGCTAGGGCGGGCCCCAGCCCAGGCTCAGCCAGGCCTCCCTAGGGCCCGGGCTGGCCTAGGCCACTGCCAGCCAGCAGGGCCTCGACAGAGCACAGTTCATTCGAGTAGGCCCCCGGGGGTTGCCTGGGTGGCTCCTGCACTGCTGGGAAGCTGCAGGTCCGGAGGCTGTGTGTGCACGTGGCCACTGGGGCCTGAGCACAAGACAGGCCTGACCCCACTTGCAAGCAGGACTCCTGCCACCTCTTCGCTGCCTGCCACACCCCCTTGCTGCCTGCCCTGTCTTCACTGCTGGCAGGCCTCTGTGTGCCCAGGCCAGTCTAGGCCAAGGAAACAAGGGGCTTGCTCTCCCCTTGCTAGGAGCTCCTCCTCCAGCACTCTGGCCCAGGGGACACACGCCCCTGGACCAGCAGCCTGCAAGGAAGCTGCAGCTGAGCCATGCCCAAAGGCCTGCAGCACCTGGCAGGGAGCCCTCTGCTATGGCCAGCTTTCCCACTGCAAAGCCTTGGAGGAGTTCGTGGATGCTGGGGCCTGCAGCGTTTGCCGTCGCAGAGCACTGGGGGCCCAGAGCCTCCCCTGTGGCTTCCGAGCACTTTCCCACCCCCAGGCCCTTGGCACCCACTCTGCTGCCAGAGGGAAGTCCTAAGCAGGACTCTCGAGCTTGTGCAGCCAGAGGGCCTCCTGCTTGCAAATGTCCTCAGGAACTCCTTTGGAGTGAGGCCTCTCCTCCCATGCTGCTCAGCCAGCAGATGGTGCCATCGCTCCACCCAAAACCTCTCTGCTTTGCCTTCAGCCATGGATCGCCCTGCTGAGCTCTCGCTGCCTCAAGCAGCAACTCCAGTGTGCATCCAGCCTACAGAAAGCAGAGTGCCTTTGCCTGAGCACTGCTGTGCTGGGGCAGCACCCTGAAGGCCTCTTAGGGCCTTCGCTCCCCTAACCCAGTCGTGCCAACCAGCCCATGCGGGGAGCAAAGTTCCCCCTTGGCAGGGCTCAGCGTGTGGCCTGGGTGTGGTTTCATGGCTGGGAAAGGGCAGATCCTGAAGCTGGGTGCCCACCTGGGAATGGGGCCCAGGGGGCAGAGCCGGCGTGCCCTGGTTGGGAGGCAGGAGATCTGGGGCCTTCAAGCTGCATGCAAGGCCCCTCTCTGGCTGCCCCTCTTGCTTCTTCTCTGCTGCCAAGCCTCTCACACCCCACGTGCATCTCATTGAAAGGAGGCAGGCTGCTTGCCATTCTTCGTCAGGCAATCACCCAAGGAGCCTCGTTGACCCGAAGGGGAGTGCGCACTGACCCAGAGCCTCCAGAGGAGCTGCCGTCTCTCCAGCCACAAAGGCCTGTAGCCGAGTCCATGGCAGCCTGTTGCATGGAGCGCTTCCGTGGGAGAGGGCCGTGCTGCCCTGGCAGGGGCTCGTTCTCACACTGCTTTCCGTGGGGAAACGCTGTGTGTGCCAAGGGTCTCCTGTGTGCACAAAATCTCTTCCCAGTGCCTGAGGTGCAGGGAGTCCTCTTTGGACCCAGAGCCATGCTCTAGGCGGGCCTCCCGTGCTGGGGGAGCCTCCACTTCCCCAACTGTCCAACTGCCTCAGGAACACCCTTCGAGGGAGTGTGGCTCTGACAGGCAGAAGGGCCCGAGTGAGGAACGTGGATGGCAGGCCAAAGCCCCTGTGCTGAGCAGTCCCCCTGCAAGTCCGAGCTGAAGGCTCTGTGCACCAGGCTCAAGCTGGAATGAGCCTGTGGCCTGGCCTCCAGTCCCAGGCTTGGCCTGGGCACTGCTAGGGCGGGCCCCAGCCCAGGCTCAGCCAGGCCTCCCTAGGGCCCGGGCTGGCCTAGGCCACTGCCAGCCAGCAGGGCCTCGACAGAGCACAGTTCATTCGAGTAGGCCCCCGGGGGTTGCCTGGGTGACTCCTGCACTGCTGGGAAGCTGCAGGTCCGGAGGCTGTGTGTGCACGTGGCCACTGGGGCCTGAGCACAAGACAGGCCTGACCCCACTTGCAAGCAGGACTCCTGCCACCTCTTCGCTGCCTGCCACACCCCCTTGCTGCCTGCCCTGTCTTCACTGCTGGCAGGCCTCTGTGTGCCCAGGCCAGTCTAGGCCAAGGAAACAAGGGGCTTGCTCTCCCCTTGCTAGGAGCTCCTCCTCCAGCACTCTGGCCCAGGGGACACACGCCCCTGGACCAGCAGCCTGCAAGGAAGCTGCAGCTGAGCCATGCCCAAAGGCCTGCAGCACCTGGCAGGGAGCCCTCTGCTATGGCCAGCTTTCCCACTGCAAAGCCTTGGAGGAGTTCGTGGATGCTGGGGCCTGCAGCGTTTGCCGTCGCAGAGCACTGGGGGCCCAGAGCCTCCCCTGTGGCTTCCGAGCACTTTCCCACCCCCAGGCCCTTGGCACCCACTCTGCTGCCAGAGGGAAGTCCTAAGCAGGACTCTCGAGCTTGTGCAGCCAGAGGGCCTCCTGCTTGCAAATGTCCTCAGGAACTCCTTTGGAGTGAGGCCTCTCCTCCCATGCTGCTCAGCCAGCAGATGGTGCCATCGCTCCACCCAAAACCTCTCTGCTTTGCCTTCAGCCATGGATCGCCCTGCTGAGCTCTCTCTGCCTCAAGCAGCAACTCCAGTGTGCATCCAGCCTACAGAAAGCAGAGTGCCTTTGCCTGAGCACTGCTGTGCTGGGGCAGCACCCTGAAGGCCTCCTAGGGCCTTCGCTCCCCTAACCCAGTCGTGCCACCCAGCCCATGCGGGGAGCAAAGTTCCCCCTTGGCAGGGCTCAGCGTGTGGCCTGGGTGTGGTTTCATGGCTGGGAAAGGGCAGATCCTGAAGCTGGGTGCCCACCTGGGAATGGGGCCCGGGGGGCAGAGCCGGCATGCCCTGGTTGGGAGGCAGGAGATCTGGGGCCTTCAAGCTGCATGCAAGGCCCCTCTCTGGCTGCCCCTCTTGCTTCTTCTCTGCTGCCAAGCCTCTCACACCCCACGTGCGTCTCATTGAAAGGAGGCAGGCTGCTTGCCATTCTTGGGCAGGCAATCAGCCCAGGAGCCTCGTTGACCCGAAGGGGAGTGCGCACTGACCCAGAGCCTCCAGAGGAGCTGCCGTCTCTCCAGCCACAAAGGCCTGTAGCCGAGTCCATGGCAGCCTGTTGCATGGAGGGCTTCTGTGGGAGAGGGCCGTGCTGCCCTGGCAGGGGCTCGTTCTCACACTGCTTTCTGTGGGGAAACGCTGTGTGTGCCAGGGGTCTCCTGTGTGCACAAAATCTCTCCCCAGTGCCTGAGGTGCAGGGAGTCCTCTTTGGACCCAGAGCCATGCTCTAGGCGGGCCTCCCGTGCTGGGAGAGCCTCCATTTCCCCAACTGTCCAACTGCCTCAGGAACACCCTTCGAGGGAGTGTGGCTCTGACAGGCAGAAGGGCCCGAGTGAGGAACGTGGATGGCAGGCCAAAGCCCCTGTGCTGAGCAGTCCCCCTGCAAGTCCGAGCTGAAGGCTCTGTGCACCAGGCTCAAGCTGGAATGAGCCTGTGGCCTGGCCTCCAGTCCCAGGCTTGGCCTGGGCACTGCTAGGGCGGGCCCCAGCCCAGGCTCAGCCAGGCCTCCCTAGGGCCCGGGCTGGCCTAGGCCACTGCCAGCCAGCAGGGCCTCGACAGAGCACAGTTCATTCGAGTAGGCCCCCGGGGGTTGCCTGGGTGGCTCCTGCACTGCTGGGAAGCTGCAGGTCCGGAGGCTGTGTGTGCACGTGGCCACTGGGGCCTGAGCACAAGACAGGCCTGACCCCACTTGCAAGCAGGACTCCTGCCACCTCTTCGCTGCCTGCCACACCCCCTTGCTGCCTGCCCTGTCTTCACTGCTGGCAGGCCTCTGTGTGCCCAGGCCAGTCTAGGCCAAGGAAACAAGGGGCTTGCTCTCCCCTTGCTAGGAGCTCCTCCTCCAGCACTCTGGCCCAGGGGACACACGCCCCTGGACCAGCAGCCTGCAAGGAAGCTGCAGCTGAGCCATGCCCAAAGGCCTGCAGCACCTGGCAGGGAGCCCTCTGCTATGGCCAGCTTTCCCACTGCAAAGCCTTGGAGGAGTTCGTGGATGCTGGGGCCTGCAGCGTTTGCCGTCGCAGAGCACTGGGGGCCCAGAGCCTCCCCTGTGGCTTCCGAGCACTTTCCCACCCCCAGGCCCTTGGCACCCACTCTGCTGCCAGAGGGAAGTCCTAAGCAGGACTCTCGAGCTTGTGCAGCCAGAGGGCCTCCTGCTTGCAAATGTCCTCAGGAACTCCTTTGGAGTGAGGCCTCTCCTCCCATGCTGCTCAGCCAGCAGATGGTGCCATCGCTCCACCCAAAACCTCTCTGCTTTGCCTTCAGCCATGGATCGCCCTGCTGAGCTCTCGCTGCCTCAAGCAGCAACTCCAGTGTGCATCCAGCCTACAGAAAGCAGAGTGCCTTTGCCTGAGCACTGCTGTGCTGGGGCAGCACCCTGAAGGCCTCTTAGGGCCTTCGCTCCCCTAACCCAGTCGTGCCACCCAGCCCATGCGGGGAGCAAAGTTCCCCCTTGGCAGGGCTCAGCGTGTGGCCTGGGTGTGGTTTCATGGCTGGGAAAGGGCAGATCCTGAAGCTGGGTGCCCACCTGGGAATGGGGCCCGGGGGGCAGAGCCGGCGTGCCCTGGTTGGGAGGCAGGAGATCTGGGGCCTTCAAGCTGCATGCAAGGCCCCTCTCTGGCTGCCCCTCTTGCTTCTTCTCTGCTGCCAAGCCTCTCACACCCCACGTGCATCTCATTGAAAGGAGGCAGGCTGCTTGCCATTCTTCGTCAGGCAATCACCCAAGGAGCCTCGTTGACCCGAAGGGGAGTGCGCACTGACCCAGAGCCTCCAGAGGAGCTGCCGTCTCTCCAGCCACAAAGGCCTGTAGCCGAGTCCATGGCAGCCTGTTGCATGGAGCGCTTCCGTGGGAGAGGGCCGTGCTGCCCTGGCAGGGGCTCGTTCTCACACTGCTTTCCGTGGGGAAACGCTGTGTGTGCCAAGGGTCTCCTGTGTGCACAAAATCTCTTCCCAGTGCCTGAGGTGCAGGGAGTCCTCTTTGGACCCAGAGCCATGCTCTAGGCGGGCCTCCCGTGCTGGGGGAGCCTCCACTTCCCCAACTGTCCAACTGCCTCAGGAACACCCTTCGAGGGAGTGTGGCTCTGACAGGCAGAAGGGCCCGAGTGAGGAACGTGGATGGCAGGCCAAAGCCCCTGTGCTGAGCAGTCCCCCTGCAAGTCCGAGCTGAAGGCTCTGTGCACCAGGCTCAAGCTGGAATGAGCCTGTGGCCTGGCCTCCAGTCCCAGGCTTGGCCTGGGCACTGCTAGGGCGGGCCCCAGCCCAGGCTCAGCCAGGCCTCCCTAGGGCCCGGGCTGGCCTAGGCCACTGCCAGCCAGCAGGGCCTCGACAGAGCACAGTTCATTCGAGTAGGCCCCCGGGGGTTGCCTGGGTGACTCCTGCACTGCTGGGAAGCTGCAGGTCCGGAGGCTGTGTGTGCACGTGGCCACTGGGGCCTGAGCACAAGACAGGCCTGACCCCACTTGCAAGCAGGACTCCTGCCACCTCTTCGCTGCCTGCCACACCCCCTTGCTGCCTGCCCTGTCTTCACTGCTGGCAGGCCTCTGTGTGCCCAGGCCAGTCTAGGCCAAGGAAACAAGGGGCTTGCTCTCCCCTTGCTAGGAGCTCCTCCTCCAGCACTCTGGCCCAGGGGACACACGCCCCTGGACCAGCAGCCTGCAAGGAAGCTGCAGCTGAGCCATGCCCAAAGGCCTGCAGCACCTGGCAGGGAGCCCTCTGCTATGGCCAGCTTTCCCACTGCAAAGCCTTGGAGGAGTTCGTGGATGCTGGGGCCTGCAGCGTTTGCCGTCGCAGAGCACTGGGGGCCCAGAGCCTCCCCTGTGGCTTCCGAGCACTTTCCCACCCCCAGGCCCTTGGCACCCACTCTGCTGCCAGAGGGAAGTCCTAAGCAGGACTCTCGAGCTTGTGCAGCCAGAGGGCCTCCTGCTTGCAAATGTCCTCAGGAACTCCTTTGGAGTGAGGCCTCTCCTCCCATGCTGCTCAGCCAGCAGATGGTGCCATCGCTCCACCCAAAACCTCTCTGCTTTGCCTTCAGCCATGGATCGCCCTGCTGAGCTCTCTCTGCCTCAAGCAGCAACTCCAGTGTGCATCCAGCCTACAGAAAGCAGAGTGCCTTTGCCTGAGCACTGCTGTGCTGGGGCAGCACCCTGAAGGCCTCCTAGGGCCTTCGCTCCCCTAACCCAGTCGTGCCACCCAGCCCATGCGGGGAGCAAAGTTCCCCCTTGGCAGGGCTCAGCGTGTGGCCTGGGTGTGGTTTCATGGCTGGGAAAGGGCAGATCCTGAAGCTGGGTGCCCACCTGGGAATGGGGCCCGGGGGGCAGAGCCGGCATGCCCTGGTTGGGAGGCAGGAGATCTGGGGCCTTCAAGCTGCATGCAAGGCCCCTCTCTGGCTGCCCCTCTTGCTTCTTCTCTGCTGCCAAGCCTCTCACACCCCACGTGCGTCTCATTGAAAGGAGGCAGGCTGCTTGCCATTCTTGGGCAGGCAATCACCCCAGGAGCCTCGTTGACCCGAAGGGGAGTGCGCACTGACCCAGAGCCTCCAGAGGAGCTGCCGTCTCTCCAGCCACAAAGGCCTGTAGCCGAGTCCATGGCAGCCTGTTGCATGGAGGGCTTCTGTGGGAGAGGGCCGTGCTGCCCTGGCAGGGGCTCGTTCTCACACTGCTTTCTGTGGGGAAACGCTGTGTGTGCCAGGGGTCTCCTGTGTGCACAAAATCTCTCCCCAGTGCCTGAGGTGCAGGGAGTCCTCTTTGGACCCAGAGCCATGCTCTAGGCGGGCCTCCCGTGCTGGGAGAGCCTCCACTTCCCCAACTGTCCAACTGCCTCAGGAACACCCTTCGAGGGAGTGTGGCTCTGACAGGCAGAAGGGCCCGAGTGAGGAACGTGGATGGCAGGCCAAAGCCCCTGTGCTGAGCAGTCCCCCTGCAAGTCCGAGCTGAAGGCTCTGTGCACCAGGCTCAAGCTGGAATGAGCCTGTGGCCTGGCCTCCAGTCCCAGGCTTGGCCTGGGCACTGCTAGGGCGGGCCCCAGCCCAGGCTCAGCCAGGCCTCCCTAGGGCCCGGGCTGGCCTAGGCCACTGCCAGCCAGCAGGGCCTCGACAGAGCACAGTTCATTCGAGTAGGCCCCCGGGGGTTGCCTGGGTGGCTCCTGCACTGCTGGGAAGCTGCAGGTCCGGAGGCTGTGTGTGCACGTGGCCACTGGGGCCTGAGCACAAGACAGGCCTGACCCCACTTGCAAGCAGGACTCCTGCCACCTCTTCGCTGCCTGCCACACCCCCTTGCTGCCTGCCCTGTCTTCACTGCTGGCAGGCCTCTGTGTGCCCAGGCCAGTCTAGGCCAAGGAAACAAGGGGCTTGCTCTCCCCTTGCTAGGAGCTCCTCCTCCAGCACTCTGGCCCAGGGGACACACGCCCCTGGACCAGCAGCCTGCAAGGAAGCTGCAGCTGAGCCATGCCCAAAGGCCTGCAGCACCTGGCAGGGAGCCCTCTGCTATGGCCAGCTTTCCCACTGCAAAGCCTTGGAGGAGTTCGTGGATGCTGGGGCCTGCAGCGTTTGCCGTCGCAGAGCACTGGGGGCCCAGAGCCTCCCCTGTGGCTTCCGAGCACTTTCCCACCCCCAGGCCCTTGGCACCCACTCTGCTGCCAGAGGGAAGTCCTAAGCAGGACTCTCGAGCTTGTGCAGCCAGAGGGCCTCCTGCTTGCAAATGTCCTCAGGAACTCCTTTGGAGTGAGGCCTCTCCTCCCATGCTGCTCAGCCAGCAGATGGTGCCATCGCTCCACCCAAAACCTCTCTGCTTTGCCTTCAGCCATGGATCGCCCTGCTGAGCTCTCGCTGCCTCAAGCAGCAACTCCAGTGTGCATCCAGCCTACAGAAAGCAGAGTGCCTTTGCCTGAGCACTGCTGTGCTGGGGCAGCACCCTGAAGGCCTCCTAGGGCCTTCGCTCCCCTAACCCAGTCGTGCCACCCAGCCCATGCGGGGAGCAAAGTTCCCCCTTGGCAGGGCTCAGCGTGTGGCCTGGGTGTGGTTTCATGGCTGGGAAAGGGCAGATCCTGAAGCTGGGTGCCCACCTGGGAATGGGGCCAGGGGGGCAGAGCCGGCGTGCGCTGGTTGGGAGGCAGGAGATCTGGGGCCTTCAAGCTGCATGCAAGGCCCCTCTCTGGCTGCCCCTCTTGCTTCTTCTCTGCTGCCAAGCCTCTCACACCCCACGTGCGTCTCATTGAAAGGAGGCAGGCTGCTTGCCATTCTTGGGCAGGCAATCACCCCAGGAGCCTCGTTGACCCGAAGGGGAGTGCGCACTGACCCAGAGCCTCCAGAGGAGCTGCCGTCTCTCCAGCCACAAAGGCCTGTAGCCGAGTCCATGGCAGCCTGTTGCATGGAGGGCTTCTGTGGGAGAGGGCCGTGCTGCCCTGGCAGGGGCTCGTTCTCACACTGCTTTCTGTGGGGAAACGCTGTGTGTGCCAGGGGTCTCCTGTGTGCACAAAATCTCTCCCCAGTGCCTGAGGTGCAGGGAGTCCTCTTTGGACCCAGAGCCATGCTCTAGGCGGGCCTCCCATGCTGGGAGAGCCTCCACTTCCCCAACTGTCCAACTGCCTCAGGAACACCCTTCGAGGGAGTGTGGCTCTGACAGGCAGAAGGGCCCGAGTGAGGAACGTGGATGGCAGGCCAAAGCCCCTGTGCTGAGCAGTCCCCCTGCAAGTCCGAGCTGAAGGCTCTGTGCACCAGGCTCAAGCTGGAATGAGCCTGTGGCCTGGCCTCCAGTCCCAGGCTTGGCCTGGGCACTGCTAGGGCGGGCCCCAGCCCAGGCTCAGCCAGGCCTCCCTAGGGCCCGGGCTGGCCTAGGCCACTGCCAGCCAGCAGGGCCTCGACAGAGCACAGTTCATTCGATTAGGCCCCCGGGGGTTGCCTGGGTGGCTCCTGCACTGCTGGGAAGCTGCAGGTCCGGAGGCTGTGTGTGCACGTGGCCACTGGGGCCTGAGCACAAGACAGGCCTGACCCCACTTGCAAGCAGGACTCCTGCCACCTCTTCGCTGCCTGCCACACCCCCTTGCTGCCTGCCCTGTCTTCACTGCTGGCAGGCCTCTGTGTGCCCAGGCCAGTCTAGGCCAAGGAAACAAGGGGCTTGCTCTCCCCTTGCTAGGAGCTCCTCCTCCAGCACTCTGGCCCAGGGGACACACGCCCCTGGACCAGCAGCCTGCAAGGAAGCTGCAGCTGAGCCATGCCCAAAGGCCTGCAGCACCTGGCAGGGAGCCCTCTGCTATGGCCAGCTTTCCCACTGCAAAGCCTTGGAGGAGTTCGTGGATGCTGGGGCCTGCAGCATTTTCCGTTGGAGAGCACTGGGGGCCCAGAGCCTCCCCTGTGGCTTCCGAGCACTTTCCCACCCGCAGGCCCTTGGCACCCACTCTGCTGCCAGAGGGAAGTCCTAAGCAGGACTCTCGAGCTTGTGCAGCCAGAGGGCCTCCTGCTTGCAAATGTCCTCAGGAACTCCTTTGGAGTGAGGCCTCTCCTCCCATGCTGCTCAGCCAGCAGATGGTGCCATCGCTCCACCCAAAACCTCTGTGCTTTGCCTTCAGCCATGGATCGCCCTGCTGAGCTCTCTCTGCCTCAAGCAGCAACTCCAGTGTGCATCCAGCCTACAGAAAGCAGAGTGCCTTTGCCTGAGCACTGCTGTGCTGGGGCAGCACCCTGAAGGCCTCCTAGGGCCTTCGCTCCCCTAACCCAGTCGTGCCACCCAGCCCATGCGGGGAGCAAAGTTCCCCCTTGGCAGGGCTCAGCGTGTGGCCTGGGTGTGGTTTCATGGCTGGGAAAGGGCAGATCCTGAAGCTGGGTGCCCACCTGGGAATGGGGCCCGGGGGGCAGAGCCGGCATGCCCTGGTTGGGAGGCAGGAGATCTGGGGCCTTCAAGCTGCATGCAAGGCCCCTCTCTGGCTGCCCCTCTTGCTTCTTCTCTGCTGCCAAGCCTCTCACACCCCACGTGCGTCTCATTGAAAGGAGGCAGGCTGCTTGCCATTCTTGGGCAGGCAATCACCCCAGGAGCCTCGTTGACCCGAAGGGGAGTGCGCACTGACCCAGAGCCTCCAGAGGAGCTGCCGTCTCTCCAGCCACAAAGGCCTGTAGCCGAGTCCATGGCAGCCTGTTGCATGGAGCGCTTCTGTGGGAGAGGGCCGTGCTGCCCTGGCAGGGGCTCGTTCTCACACTGCTTTCTGTGGGGAAACGCTGTGTGTGCCAGGGGTCTCCTGTGTGCACAAAATCTCTCCCCAGTGCCTGAGGTGCAGGGAGTCCTCTTTGGACCCAGAGCCATGCTCTAGGCGGGCCTCCCGTGCTGGGAGAGCCTCCACTTCCCCAACTGTCCAACTGCCTCAGGAACACCCTTCGAGGGAGTGTGGCTCTGACAGGCAGAAGGGCCCGAGTGAGGAACGTGGATGGCAGGCCAAAGCCCCTGTGCTGAGCAGTCCCCCTGCAAGTCCGAGCTGAAGGCTCTGTGCACCAGGCTCAAGCTGGAATGAGCCTGTGGCCTGGCCTCCAGTCCCAGGCTTGGCCTGGGCACTGCTAGGGCGGGCCCCAGCCCAGGCTCAGCCAGGCCTCCCTAGGGCCCGGGCTGGCCTAGGCCACTGCCAGCCAGCAGGGCCTCGACAGAGCACAGTTCATTCGAGTAGGCCCCCGGGGGTTGCCTGGGTGGCTCCTGCACTGCTGGGAAGCTGCAGGTCCGGAGGCTGTGTGTGCACGTGGCCACTGGGGCCTGAGCACAAGACAGGCCTGACCCCACTTGCAAGCAGGACTCCTGCCACCTCTTCGCTGCCTGCCACACCCCCTTGCTGCCTGCCCTGTCTTCACTGCTGGCAGGCCTCTGTGTGCCCAGGCCAGTCTAGGCCAAGGAAACAAGGGGCTTGCTCTCCCATTGCTAGGAGCTCCTCCTCCAGCACTCTGGCCCAGGGGACACACGCCCCTGGACCAGCAGCCTCCAAGGAAGCTGCAGCTGAGCCATGCCCAAAGGCCTGCAGCACCTGGCAGGGAGCCCTCTGCTATGGCCAGCTTTCCCACTGCAAAGCCTTGGAGGAGTTCGTGGATGCTGGGGCCTGCAGCGTTTGCCGTCGCAGAGCACTGGGGGCCCAGAGCCTCCCCTGGGGCTTCCGAGCACTTTCCCACCCCCAGGCCCTTGGCACCCACTCTGCTGCCAGAGGGAAGTCCTAAGCAGGACTCTCGAGCTTGTGCAGCCAGAGGGCCTCCTGCTTGCAAATGTCCTCAGGAACTCCTTTGGAGTGAGGCCTCTCCTCCCATGCTGCTCAGCCAGCAGATGGTGCCATCGCTCCACCCAAAACCTCTCTGCTTTGCCTTCAGCCATGGATCGCCCTGCTGAGCTCTCTCTGCCTCAAGCAGCAACTCCAGTGTGCATCCAGCCTACAGAAAGCAGAGTGCCTTTGCCTGAGCACTGCTGTGCTGGGGCAGCACCCTGAAGGCCTCCTAGGGCCTTCGCTCCCCTAACCCAGTTGTGCCACCCAGCCCATGCGGGGAGCAAAGTTCCCCCTTGGCAGGGCTCAGCGTGTGGCCTGGGTGTGGTTTCATGGCTGGGAAAGGGCAGATCCTGAAGCTGGGTGCCCACCTGGGAATGGGGCCCGGGGGGCAGAGCCGGCATGCCCTGGTTGGGAGGCAGGAGATCTGGGGCCTTCAAGCTGCATGCAAGGCCCCTCTCTGGCTGCCCCTCTTGCTTCTTCTCTGCTGCCAAGCCTCTCACACCCCACGTGCGTCTCATTGAAAGGAGGCAGGCTGCTTGCCATTCTTGGGCAGGCAATCAGCCCAGGAGCCTCGTTGACCCGAAGGGGAGTGCGCACTGACCCAGAGCCTCCAGAGGAGCTGCCGTCTCTCCAGCCACAAAGGCCTGTAGCCGAGTCCATGGCAGCCTGTTGCATGGAGCGCTTCCGTTGGAGAGGGCCGTGCTGCCCTGGCAGGGGCTCGTTCTCACACTGCTTTCCGTGGGGAAACGCTGTGTGTGCCAAGGGTCTCCTGTGTGCACAAAATCTCTTCCCAGTGCCTGAGGTGCAGGGAGTCCTCTTTGGACCCAGAGCCATGCTCTAGGCGGGCCTCCCGTGCTGGGGGAGCCTCCACTTCCCCAACTGTCCAACTGCCTCAGGAACACCCTTCGAGGGAGTGTGGCTCTGACAGGCAGAAGGGCCCGAGTGAGGAACGTGGATGGCAGGCCAAAGCCCCTGTGCTGAGCAGTCCCCCTGCAAGTCCGAGCTGAAGGCTCTGTGCACCAGGCTCAAGCTGGAATGAGCCTGTGGCCTGGCCTCCAGTCCCAGGCTTGGCCTGGGCACTGCTAGGGCGGGCCCCAGCCCAGGCTCAGCCAGGCCTCCCTAGGGCCCGGGCTGGCCTAGGCCACTGCCAGCCAGCAGGGCCTCGACAGAGCACAGTTCATTCGAGTAGGCCCCCGGGGGTTGCCTGGGTGGCTCCTGCACTGCTGGGAAGCTGCAGGTCCGGAGGCTGTGTGTGCACGTGGCCACTGGGGCCTGAGCACAAGACAGGCCTGACCCCACTTGCAAGCAGGACTCCTGCCACCTCTTCGCTGCCTGCCACACCCCCTTGCTGCCTGCCCTGTCTTCACTGCTGGCAGGCCTCTGTGTGCCCAGGCCAGTCTAGGCCAAGGAAACAAGGGGCTTGCTCTCCCCTTGCTAGGAGCTCCTCCTCCAGCACTCTGGCCCAGGGGACCCACGCCCCTGGACCAGCAGCCTGCAAGGAAGCTGCAGCTGAGCCATGCCCAAAGGCCTGCAGCACCTGGCAGGGAGCCCTCTGCTATGGCCAGCTTTCCCACTGCAAAGCCTTGGAGGAGTTCGTGGATGCTGGGGCCTGCAGCGTTTGCCGTCGGAGAGCACTGGGGGCCCAGAGCCTCCCCTGTGGCTTCCGAGCACTTTCCCACCCCCAGGCCCTTGGCACCCACTCTGCTGCCAGAGGGAAGTCCTAAGCAGGACTCTCGAGCTTGTGCAGCCAGAGGGCCTCCTGCTTGCAAATGTCCTCAGGAACTCCTTTGGAGTGAGGCCTCTCCTCCCATGCTGCTCAGCCAGCAGATGGTGCCATCGCTCCACCCAAAACCTCTCTGCTTTGCCTTCAGCCATGGATCGCCCTGCTGAGCTCTCTCTGCCTCAAGCAGCAACTCCAGTGTGCATCCAGCCTACAGAAAGCAGAGTGCCTTTGCCTGAGCACTGCTGTGCTGGGGCAGCACCCTGAAGGCCTCCTAGGGCCTTCGCTCCCCTAACCCAGTCGTGCCACCCAGCCCATGCGGGGAGCAAAGTTCCCCCTTGGCAGGGCTCAGCGTGTGGCCTGGGTGTGGTTTCATGGCTGGGAAAGGGCAGATCCTGAAGCTGGGTGCCCACCTGGGAATGGGGCCCGGGGGGCAGAGCCGGCATGCCCTGGTTGGGAGGCAGGAGATCTGGGGCCTTCAAGCTGCATGCAAGGCCCCTCTCTGGCTGCCCCTCTTGCTTCTTCTCTGCTGCCAAGCCTCTCACACCCCACGTGCGTCTCATTGAAAGGAGGCAGGCTGCTTGCCATTCTTGGGCAGGCAATCACCCCAGGAGCCTCGTTGACCCGAAGGGGAGTGCGCACTGACCCAGAGCCTCCAGAGGAGCTGCCGTCTCTCCAGCCACAAAGGCCTGTAGCCGAGTCCATGGCAGCCTGTTGCATGGAGGGCTTCTGTGGGAGAGGGCCGTGCTGCCCTGGCAGGGGCTCGTTCTCACACTGCTTTCTGTGGGGAAACGCTGTGTGTGCCAGGGGTCTCCTGTGTGCACAAAATCTCTCCCCAGTGCCTGAGGTGCAGGGAGTCCTCTTTGGACCCAGAGCCATGCTCTAGGCGGGCCTCCCGTGCTGGGAGAGCCTCCACTTCCCCAACTGTCCAACTGCCTCAGGAACACCCTTCGAGGGAGTGTGGCTCTGACAGGCAGAAGGGCCCGAGTGAGGAACGTGGATGGCAGGCCAAAGCCCCTGTGCTGAGCAGTCCCCCTGCAAGTCCGAGCTGAAGGCTCTGTGCACCAGGCTCAAGCTGGAATGAGCCTGTGGCCTGGCCTCCAGTCCCAGGCTTGGCCTGGGCACTGCTAGGGCGGGCCCCAGCCCAGGCTCAGCCAGGCCTCCCTAGGGCCCGGGCTGGCCTAGGCCACTGCCAGCCAGCAGGGCCTCGACAGAGCACAGTTCATTCGAGTAGGCCCCCGGGGGTTGCCTGGGTGGCTCCTGCACTGCTGGGAAGCTGCAGGTCCGGAGGCTGTGTGTGCACGTGGCCACTGGGGCCTGAGCACAAGACAGGCCTGACCCCACTTGCAAGCAGGACTCCTGCCACCTCTTCGCTGCCTGCCACACCCCCTTGCTGCCTGCCCTGTCTTCACTGCTGGCAGGCCTCTGTGTGCCCAGGCCAGTCTAGGCCAAGGAAACAAGGGGCTTGCTCTCCCATTGCTAGGAGCTCCTCCTCCAGCACTCTGGCCCAGGGGACACACGCCCCTGGACCAGCAGCCTCCAAGGAAGCTGCAGCTGAGCCATGCCCAAAGGCCTGCAGCACCTGGCAGGGAGCCCTCTGCTATGGCCAGCTTTCCCACTGCAAAGCCTTGGAGGAGTTCGTGGATGCTGGGGCCTGCAGCGTTTGCCGTCGCAGAGCACTGGGGGCCCAGAGCCTCCCCTGGGGCTTCCGAGCACTTTCCCACCCCCAGGCCCTTGGCACCCACTCTGCTGCCAGAGGGAAGTCCTAAGCAGGACTCTCGAGCTTGTGCAGCCAGAGGGCCTCCTGCTTGCAAATGTCCTCAGGAACTCCTTTGGAGTGAGGCCTCTCCTCCCATGCTGCTCAGCCAGCAGATGGTGCCATCGCTCCACCCAAAACCTCTCTGCTTTGCCTTCAGCCATGGATCGCCCTGCTGAGCTCTCTCTGCCTCAAGCAGCAACTCCAGTGTGCATCCAGCCTACAGAAAGCAGAGTGCCTTTGCCTGAGCACTGCTGTGCTGGGGCAGCACCCTGAAGGCCTCCTAGGGCCTTCGCTCCCCTAACCCAGTTGTGCCACCCAGCCCATGCGGGGAGCAAAGTTCCCCCTTGGCAGGGCTCAGCGTGTGGCCTGGGTGTGGTTTCATGGCTGGGAAAGGGCAGATCCTGAAGCTGGGTGCCCACCTGGGAATGGGGCCCGGGGGGCAGAGCCGGCATGCCCTGGTTGGGAGGCAGGAGATCTGGGGCCTTCAAGCTGCATGCAAGGCCCCTCTCTGGCTGCCCCTCTTGCTTCTTCTCTGCTGCCAAGCCTCTCACACCCCACGTGCGTCTCATTGAAAGGAGGCAGGCTGCTTGCCATTCTTGGGCAGGCAATCAGCCCAGGAGCCTCGTTGACCCGAAGGGGAGTGCGCACTGACCCAGAGCCTCCAGAGGAGCTGCCGTCTCTCCAGCCACAAAGGCCTGTAGCCGAGTCCATGGCAGCCTGTTGCATGGAGCGCTTCCGTTGGAGAGGGCCGTGCTGCCCTGGCAGGGGCTCGTTCTCACACTGCTTTCCGTGGGGAAACGCTGTGTGTGCCAAGGGTCTCCTGTGTGCACAAAATCTCTTCCCAGTGCCTGAGGTGCAGGGAGTCCTCTTTGGACCCAGAGCCATGCTCTAGGCGGGCCTCCCGTGCTGGGGGAGCCTCCACTTCCCCAACTGTCCAACTGCCTCAGGAACACCCTTCGAGGGAGTGTGGCTCTGACAGGCAGAAGGGCCCGAGTGAGGAACGTGGATGGCAGGCCAAAGCCCCTGTGCTGAGCAGTCCCCCTGCAAGTCCGAGCTGAAGGCTCTGTGCACCAGGCTCAAGCTGGAATGAGCCTGTGGCCTGGCCTCCAGTCCCAGGCTTGGCCTGGGCACTGCTAGGGCGGGCCCCAGCCCAGGCTCAGCCAGGCCTCCCTAGGGCCCGGGCTGGCCTAGGCCACTGCCAGCCAGCAGGGCCTCGACAGAGCACAGTTCATTCGAGTAGGCCCCCGGGGGTTGCCTGGGTGGCTCCTGCACTGCTGGGAAGCTGCAGGTCCGGAGGCTGTGTGTGCACGTGGCCACTGGGGCCTGAGCACAAGACAGGCCTGACCCCACTTGCAAGCAGGACTCCTGCCACCTCTTCGCTGCCTGCCACACCCCCTTGCTGCCTGCCCTGTCTTCACTGCTGGCAGGCCTCTGTGTGCCCAGGCCAGTCTAGGCCAAGGAAACAAGGGGCTTGCTCTCCCCTTGCTAGGAGCTCCTCCTCCAGCACTCTGGCCCAGGGGACCCACGCCCCTGGACCAGCAGCCTGCAAGGAAGCTGCAGCTGAGCCATGCCCAAAGGCCTGCAGCACCTGGCAGGGAGCCCTCTGCTATGGCCAGCTTTCCCACTGCAAAGCCTTGGAGGAGTTCGTGGATGCTGGGGCCTGCAGCGTTTGCCGTCAGAGAGCACTGGGGGCCCAGAGCCTCCCCTGTGGCTTCCGAGCACTTTCCCACCCCCAGGCCCTTGGCACCCACTCTGCTGCCAGAGGGAAGTCCTAAGCAGGACTCTCGAGCTTGTGCAGCCAGAGGGCCTCCTGCTTGCAAATGTCCTCAGGAACTCCTTTGGAGTGAGGCCTCTCCTCCCATGCTGCTCAGCCAGCAGATGGTGCCATCGCTCCACCCAAAACCTCTCTGCTTTGCCTTCAGCCATGGATCGCCCTGCTGAGCTCTCTCTGCCTCAAGCAGCAACTCCAGTGTGCATCCAGCCTACAGAAAGCAGAGTGCCTTTGCCTGAGCACTGCTGTGCTGGGGCAGCACCCTGAAGGCCTCCTAGGGCCTTCGCTCCCCTAACCCAGTCGTGCCACCCAGCCCATGCGGGGAGCAAAGTTCCCCCTTGGCAGGGCTCAGCGTGTGGCCTGGGTGTGGTTTCATGGCTGGGAAAGGGCAGATCCTGAAGCTGGGTGCCCACCTGGGAATGGGGCCCGGGGGGCAGAGCCGGCATGCCCTGGTTGGGAGGCAGGAGATCTGGGGCCTTCAAGCTGCATGCAAGGCCCCTCTCTGGCTGCCCCTCTTGCTTCTTCTCTGCTGCCAAGCCTCTCACACCCCACGTGCGTCTCATTGAAAGGAGGCAGGCTGCTTGCCATTCTTGGGCAGGCAATCACCCCAGGAGCCTCGTTGACCCGAAGGGGAGTGCGCACTGACCCAGAGCCTCCAGAGGAGCTGCCGTCTCTCCAGCCACAAAGGCCTGTAGCCGAGTCCATGGCAGCCTGTTGCATGGAGGGCTTCTGTGGGAGAGGGCCGTGCTGCCCTGGCAGGGGCTCGTTCTCACACTGCTTTCTGTGGGGAAACGCTGTGTGTGCCAGGGGTCTCCTGTGTGCACAAAATCTCTCCCCAGTGCCTGAGGTGCAGGGAGTCCTCTTTGGACCCAGAGCCATGCTCTAGGCGGGCCTCCCGTGCTGGGAGAGCCTCCACTTCCCCAACTGTCCAACTGCCTCAGGAACACCCTTCGAGGGAGTGTGGCTCTGACAGGCAGAAGGGCCCGAGTGAGGAACGTGGATGGCAGGCCAAAGCCCCTGTGCTGAGCAGTCCCCCTGCAAGTCCGAGCTGAAGGCTCTGTGCACCAGGCTCAAGCTGGAATGAGCCTGTGGCCTGGCCTCCAGTCCCAGGCTTGGCCTGGGCACTGCTAGGGCGGGCCCCAGCCCAGGCTCAGCCAGGCCTCCCTAGGGCCCGGGCTGGCCTAGGCCACTGCCAGCCAGCAGGGCCTCGACAGACCACAGTTCATTCGAGGAGGCCCCCGGGGGTTGCCTGGGTGGCTCCTGCACTGCTGGGAAGCTGCAGGTCCGGAGGCTGTGTGTGCACGTGGCCACTGGGGCCTGAGCACAAGACAGGCCTGACCCCACTTGCAAGCAGGACTCCTGCCACCTCTTCGCTGCCTGCCACACCCCCTTGCTGCCTGCCCTGTCTTCACTGCTGGCAGGCCTCTGTGTGCCCAGGCCAGTCTAGGCCAAGGAAACAAGGGGCTTGCTCTCCCCTTGCTAGGAGCTCCTCCTCCAGCACTCTGGCCCAGGGGACACACGCCCCTGGACCAGCAGCCTGCAAGGAAGCTGCAGCTGAGCCATGCCCAAAGGCCTGCAGCACCTGGCAGGGAGCCCTCTGCTATGGACAGCTTTCCCACTGCAAAGCCTTGGAGGAGTTCCTGGATGCTGGGGCCTGCAGCGTTTGCCGTCGCAGAGCACTGGGGGCCCAGAGCCTCCCCTGGGGCTTCCGAGCACTTTCCCACCCCCAGGCCCTTGGCACCCACTCTGCTGCCAGAGGGAAGTCCTAAGCAGGACTCTCGAGCTTGTGCAGCCAGAGGGCCTCCTGCTTGCAAATGTCCTCAGGAACTCCTTTGGAGTGAGGCCTCTCCTCCCATGCTGCTCAGCCAGCAGATGGTGCCATCGCTCCACCCAAAACCTCTCTGCTTTGCCTTCAGCCATGGATCGCCCTGCTGAGCTCTCTCTGCCTCAAGCAGCAACTCCAGTGTGCATCCAGCCTACAGAAAGCAGAGTGCCTTTGCCTGAGCACTGCTGTGCTGGGGCAGCACCCTGAAGGCCTCCTAGGGCCTTCGCACCCCTAACCCAGTGGTGCCACCCAGCCCATGTGGAGAGCAAAGTTCCCCCTTGGCAGGGCTCAGCGTGTGGCCTGGGTGTGGTTTCATGGCTGGGAAAGGGCAGATCCTGAAGCTGGGTGCCCACCTGGGAATGGGGCCCGGGGGGCAGAGCCGGCATGCCCTGGTTGGGAGGCAGGAGATCTGGGGCCTTCAAGCTGCATGCAAGGCCCCTCTCTGGCTGCCCCTCTTGCTTCTTCTCTGCTGCCAAGCCTCTCACACCCCACGTGCGTCTCATTGAAAGGAGGCAGGCTGCTTGCCATTCTTGGGCAGGCAATCAGCCCAGGAGCCTCGTTGACCCGAAGGGGAGTGCGCACTGACCCAGAGCCTCCAGAGGAGCTGCCGTCTCTCCAGCCACAAAGGCCTGTAGCCGAGTCCATGGCAGCCTGTTGCATGCAGGGCTTCCGTGGGAGAGGGCCGTGCTGCCCTGGCAGGGGCTCGTTCTCACACTGCTTTCTGTGGGGAAACGCTGTGTGTGCCAAGGGTCTCCTGTGTGCACAAAATCTCTCGCCAGTGCCTGAGGTGCAGGGAGTCCTCTTTGGACCCAGAGCCATGCTCTAGGCGGGCCTCCCGTGCTGGGGGAGCCTCCACTTCCCCAACTGTCCAACTGCCTCAGGAACACCCTTCGAGGGAGTGTGGCTCTGACAGGCAGAAGGGCCCGAGTGAGGAACGTGGATGGCAGGCCAAAGCCACTGTGCTGAGCAGTCCCCCTGCAAGTCCGAGCTGAAGGCTCTGTGCACCAGGCTCAAGCTGGAATGAGCCTGTGGCCTGGCCTCCAGTCCCAGGCTTGGCCTGGGCACTGCTAGGGCGGGCCCCAGCCCAGGCTCAGCCAGGCCTCCCTAGGGCCCGGGCTGGCCTAGGCCACTGCCAGCCAGCAGGGCCTCGACAGAGCACAGTTCATTCGAGTAGGCCCCCGGGGGTTGCCTGGGTGGCTCCTGCACTGCTGGGAAGCTGCAGGTCCGGAGGCTGTGTGTGCACGTGGCCACTGGGGCCTGAGCACAAGACAGGCCTGACCCCACTTGCAAGCAGGACTCCTGCCACCTCTTCGCTGCCTGCCACACCCCCTTGCTGCCTGCCCTGTCTTCACTGCTGGCAGGCCTCTGTGTGCCCAGGCCAGTCTAGGCCAAGGAAACAAGGGGCTTGCTCTCCCCTTGCTAGGAGCTCCTCCTCCAGCACTCTGGCCCAGGGGACACACGCCCCTGGACCAGCAGCCTGCAAGGAAGCTGCAGCTGAGCCATGCCCAAAGGCCTGCAGCACCTGGCAGGGAGCCCTCTGCTATGGCCAGCTTTCCCACTGCAAAGCCTTGGAGGAGTTCGTGGATGCTGGGGCCTGCAGCATTTTCCGTCGGAGAGCACTGGGGGCCCAGAGCCTCCCCTGTGGCTTCCGAGCACTTTCCCACCCCCAGGCCCTTGGCACCCACTCTGCTGCCAGAGGGAAGTCCTAAGCAGGACTCTCGAGCTTGTGCAGCCAGAGGGCCTCCTGCTTGCAAATGTCCTCAGGAACTCCTTTGGAGTGAGGCCTCTCCTCCCATGCTGCTCAGCCAGCAGATGGTGCCATCGCTCCACCCAAAACCTCTCTGCTTTGCCTTCAGCCATGGATCGCCCTGCTGAGCTCTCTCGGCCTCAAGCAGCAACTCCAGTGTGCATCCAGCCTACAGAAAGCAGAGTGCCTTTGCCTGAGCACTGCTGTGCTGGGGCAGCACCCTGAAGGCCTCCTAGGGCCTTCGCTCCCCTAACCCAGTCGTGCCACCCAGCCCATGCGGGGAGCAAAGTTCCCCCTTGGCAGGGCTCAGCGTGTGGCCTGGGTGTGGTTTCATGGCTGGGAAAGGGCAGATCCTGAAGCTGGGTGCCCAGCTGGGAATGGGGCCCGGGGGGCAGAGCCGGCATGCCCTGGTTGGGAGGCAGGAGATCTGGGGCCTTCAAGCTGCATGCAAGGCCCCTCTCTGGCTGCCCCTCTTGCTTCTTCTCTGCTGCCAAGCCTCTCACACCCCACGTGCGTCTCATTGAAAGGAGGCAGGCTGCTTGCCATTCTTGGGCAGGCAATCAGCCCAGGAGCCTCGTTGACCCGAAGGGGAGTGCGCACTGACCCAGAGCCTCCAGAGGAGCTGCCGTCTCTCCAGCCACAAAGGCCTGTAGCCGAGTCCATGGCAGCCTGTTGCATGGAGGGCTTCTGTGGGAGAGGGCCGTGTTGCCCTGGCAGGGGCTCGTTCTCACACTGCTTTCTGTGGGGAAACGCTGTGTGTGCCAGGGGTCTCCTGTGTGCACAAAATCTCTCCCCAGTGCCTGAGGTGCAGGGAGTCCTCTTTGGACCCAGAGCCATGCTCTAGGCGGGCCTCCCGTGCTGGGAGAGCCTCCACTTCCCCAACTGTCCAACTGCCTCAGGAACACCCTTCGAGGGAGTGTGGCTCTGACAGGCAGAAGGGCCCGAGTGAGGAAGGTGGATGGCAGGCCAAAGCCCCTGTGCTGAGCAGTCCCCCTGTAATCCGAGCTGAAGGCTCTGTGCACCAGGCTCAAGCTGGAATGAGCCTGTGGCCTGGCCTCCAGTCCCAGGCTTGGCCTGGGCACTGCTAGGGCGGGCCCCAGCCCAGGCTCAGCCAGGCCTCCCTAGGGCCCGGGCTGGCCTAGGCCACTGCCAGCCAGCAGGGCCTCGACAGAGCACAGTTCATTCGAGTAGGCCCCCGGGGGTTGCCTGGGTGGCTCCTGCACTGCTGGGAAGCTGCAGGTCCGGAGGCTGTGTGTGCACGTGGCCACTGGGGCCTGAGCACAAGACAGGCCTGACCCCACTTGCAAGCAGGACTCCTGCCACCTCTTCGCTGCCTGCCACACCCCCTTGCTGCCTGCCCTGTCTTCACTGCTGGCAGGCCTCTGTGTGCCCAGGCCAGTCTAGGCCAAGGAAACAAGGGGCTTGCTCTCCCCTTGCTAGGAGCTCCTCCTCCAGCACTCTGGCCCAGGGGACACACGCCCCTGGACCAGCAGCCTGCAAGGAAGCTGCAGCTGAGCCATGCCCAAAGGCCTGCAGCACCTGGCAGGGAGCCCTCTGCTATGGCCAGCTTTCCCACTGCAAAGCCTTGGAGGAGTTCGTGGATGCTGGGGCCTGCAGCGTTTGCCGTCGCAGAGCACTGGGGGCCCAGAGCCTCCCCTGTGGCTTCCGAGCACTTTCCCACCCCCAGGCCCTTGGCACCCACTCTGCTGCCAGAGGGAAGTCCTAAGCAGGACTCTCGAGCTTGTGCAGCCAGAGGGCCTCCTGCTTGCAAATGTCCTCAGGAACTCCTTTGGAGTGAGGCCTCTCCTCCCATGCTGCTCAGCCAGCAGATGGTGCCATCGCTCCACCCAAAACCTCTCTGCTTTGCCTTCAGCCATGGATCGCCCTGCTGAGCTCTCTCTGCCTCAAGCAGCAACTCCAGTGTGCATCCAGCCTACAGAAAGCAGAGTGCCTTTGCCTGAGCACTGCTGTGCTGGGGCAGCACCCTGAAGGCCTCCTAGGGCCTTCGCAGCCCTAACCCAGTCGTGCCACCCAGCCCATGCGGGGAGCAAAGTTCCCCCTTGGCAGGGCTCAGCGTGTGGCCTGGGTGTGGTTTCATGGCTGGGAAAGGGCAGATCCTGAAGCTGGGTGCCCAGCTGGGAATGGGGCCCGGGGGGCAGAGCCGGCATGCCCTGGTTGGGAGGCAGGAGATCTGGGGCCTTCAAGCTGCATGCAAGGCCCCTCTCTGGCTGCCCCTCTTGCTTCTTCTCTGCTGCCAAGCCTCTCACACCCCACGTGCGTCTCATTGAAAGGAGGCAGGCTGCTTGCCATTCTTGGGCAGGCAATCAGCCCAGGAGCCTCGTTGACCCGAAGGGGAGTGCGCACTGACCCAGAGCCTCCAGAGGAGCTGCCGTCTCTCCACCACAAAGGCCTGTAGCCGAGTCCATGGCAGCCTGTTGCATGCAGGGCTTCCGTGGGAGAGGGCCGTGCTGCCCTGGCAGGGGCTCGTTCTCACACTGCTTTCTGTGGGGAAACGCTGTGTGTGCCAAGGGTCTCCTGTGTGCACAAAATCTCTCCCCAGTGCCTGAGGTGCAGGGAGTCCTCTTTGGACCCAGAGCCATGCTCTAGGCGGGCCTCCCGTGCTGGGGGAGCCTCCACTTCCCCAACTGTTTAACTGCCTCAGGAACACCCTTCGAGGGAGTGTGGCTCTGACAGGCAGAAGGGCCCGAGTGAGGAACGTGGATGGCAGGCCAAAGCCACTGTGCTGAGCAGTCCCCCTGCAAGTCCGAGCTGAAGGCTCTGTGCACCAGGCTCAAGCTGGAATGAGCCTGTGGCCTGGCCTCCAGTCCCAGGCTTGGCCTGGGCACTGCTAGGGCGGGCCCCAGCCCAGGCTCAGCCAGGCCTCCCTAGGGCCCGGGCTGGCCTAGGCCACTGCCAGCCAGCAGGGCCTCGACAGAGCACAGTTCATTCGAGTAGGCCCCCGGGGGTTGCCTGGGTGGCTCCTGCACTGCTGGGAAGCTGCAGGTCCGGAGGCTGTGTGTGCACGTGGCCACTGGGGCCTGAGCACAAGACAGGCCTGACCCCACTTGCAAGCAGGACTCCTGCCACCTCTTCGCTGCCTGCCACACCCCCTTGCTGCCTGCCCTGTCTTCACTGCTGGCAGGCCTCTGTGTGCCCAGGCCAGTCTAGGCCAAGGAAACAAGGGGCTTGCTCTCCCCTTGCTAGGAGCTCCTCCTCCAGCACTCTGGCCCAGGGGACACACGCCCCTGGACCAGCAGCCTGCAAGGAAGCTGCAGCTGAGCCATGCCCAAAGGCCTGCAGCACCTGGCAGGGAGCCCTCTGCTATGGCCAGCTTTCCCACTGCAAAGCCTTGGAGGAGTTCGTGGATGCTGGGGCCTGCAGCGTTTGCCGTCGCAGAGCACTGGGGGCCCAGAGCCTCCCCTGGGGCTTCCGAGCACTTTCCCACCCCCAGGCCCTTGGCACCCACTCTGCTGCCAGAGGGAAGTCCTAAGCAGGACTCTCGAGCTTGTGCAGCCAGAGGGCCTCCTGCTTGCAAATGTCCTCAGGAACTCCTTTGGAGTGAGGCCTCTCCTCCCATGCTGCTCAGCCAGCAGATGGTGCCATCGCTCCACCCAAAACCTCTCTGCTTTGCCTTCAGCCATGGATCGCCCTGCTGAGCTCTCTCTGCCTCAAGCAGCAACTCCAGTGTGCATCCAGCCTACAGAAAGCAGAGTGCCTTTGCCTGAGCACTGCTGTGCTGGGGCAGCACCCTGAAGGCCTCCTAGGGCCTTCGCAGCCCTAACCCAGTCGTGCCACCCAGCCCATGCGGGGAGCAAAGTTCCCCCTTGGCAGGGCTCAGCGTGTGGCCTGGGTGTGGTTTCATGGCTGGGAAAGGGCAGATCCTGAAGCTGGGTGCCCAGCTGGGAATGGGGCCCGGGGGGCAGAGCCGGCATGCCCTGGTTGGGAGGCAGGAGATCTGGGGCCTTCAAGCTGCATGCAAGGCCCCTCTCTGGCTGCCCCTCTTGCTTCTTCTCTGCTGCCAAGCCTCTCACACCCCACGTGCGTCTCATTGAAAGGAGGCAGGCTGCTTGCCATTCTTGGGCAGGCAATCAGCCCAGGAGCCTCGTTGACCCGAAGGGGAGTGCGCACTGACCCAGAGCCTCCAGAGGAGCTGCCGTCTCTCCACCACAAAGGCCTGTAGCCGAGTCCATGGCAGCCTGTTGCATGCAGGGCTTCCGTGGGAGAGGGCCGTGCTGCCCTGGCAGGGGCTCGTTCTCACACTGCTTTCTGTGGGGAAACGCTGTGTGTGCCAAGGGTCTCCTGTGTGCACAAAATCTCTCCCCAGTGCCTGAGGTGCAGGGAGTCCTCTTTGGACCCAGAGCCATGCTCTAGGCGGGCCTCCCGTGCTGGGGGAGCCTCCACTTCCCCAACTGTTTAACTGCCTCAGGAACACCCTTCGAGGGAGTGTGGCTCTGACAGGCAGAAGGGCCCGAGTGAGGAACGTGGATGGCAGGCCAAAGCCACTGTGCTGAGCAGTCCCCCTGCAAGTCCGAGCTGAAGGCTCTGTGCACCAGGCTCAAGCTGGAATGAGCCTGTGGCCTGGCCTCCAGTCCCAGGCTTGGCCTGGGCACTGCTAGGGCGGGCCCCAGCCCAGGCTCAGCCAGGCCTCCCTAGGGCCCGGGCTGGCCTAGGCCACTGCCAGCCAGCAGGGCCTCGACAGAGCACAGTTCATTCGAGTAGGCCCCCGGGGGTTGCCTGGGTGGCTCCTGCACTGCTGGGAAGCTGCAGGTCCGGAGGCTGTGTGTGCACGTGGCCACTGGGGCCTGAGCACAAGACAGGCCTGACCCCACTTGCAAGCAGGACTCCTGCCACCTCTTCGCTGCCTGCCACACCCCCTTGCTGCCTGCCCTGTCTTCACTGCTGGCAGGCCTCTGTGTGCCCAGGCCAGTCTAGGCCAAGGAAACAAGGGGCTTGCTCTCCCCTTGCTAGGAGCTCCTCCTCCAGCACTCTGGCCCAGGGGACACACGCCCCTGGACCAGCAGCCTGCAAGGAAGCTGCAGCTGAGCCATGCCCAAAGGCCTGCAGCACCTGGCAGGGAGCCCTCTGCTATGGCCAGCTTTCCCACTGCAAAGCCTTGGAGGAGTTCGTGGATGCTGGGGCCTGCAGCATTTTCCGTCGGAGAGCACTGGGGGCCCAGAGCCTCCCCTGTGGCTTCCGAGCACTTTCCCACCCCCAGGCCCTTGGCACCCACTCTGCTGCCAGAGGGAAGTCCTAAGCAGGACTCTCGAGCTTGTGCAGCCAGAGGGCCTCCTGCTTGCAAATGTCCTCAGGAACTCCTTTGGAGTGAGGCCTCTCCTCCCATGCTGCTCAGCCAGCAGATGGTGCCATCGCTCCACCCAAAACCTCTCTGCTTTGCCTTCAGCCATGGATCGCCCTGCTGAGCTCTCTCGGCCTCAAGCAGCAACTCCAGTGTGCATCCAGCCTACAGAAAGCAGAGTGCCTTTGCCTGAGCACTGCTGTGCTGGGGCAGCACCCTGAAGGCCTCCTAGGGCCTTCGCTCCCCTAACCCAGTCGTGCCACCCAGCCCATGCGGGGAGCAAAGTTCCCCCTTGGCAGGGCTCAGCGTGTGGCCTGGGTGTGGTTTCATGGCTGGGAAAGGGCAGATCCTGAAGCTGGGTGCCCACCTGGGAATGGGGCCCGGGGGGCAGAGCCGGCATGCCCTGGTTGGGAGGCAGGAGATCTGGGGCCTTCAAGCTGCATGCAAGGCCCCTCTCTGGCTGCCCCTCTTGCTTCTTCTCTGCTGCCAAGCCTCTCACACCCCACGTGCGTCTCATTGAAAGGAGGCAGGCTGCTTGCCATTCTTGGGCAGGCAATCAGCCCAGGAGCCTCGTTGACCCGAAGGGGAGTGCGCACTGACCCAGAGCCTCCAGAGGAGCTGCCGTCTCTCCAGCCACAAAGGCCTGTAGCCGAGTCCATGGCAGCCTGTTGCATGGAGGGCTTCTGTGGGAGAGGGCCGTGCTGCCCTGGCAGGGGCTCGTTCTCACACTGCTTTCTGTGGGGAAACGCTGTGTGTGCCAGGGGTCTCCTGTGTGCACAAAATCTCTCCCCAGTGCCTGAGGTGCAGGGAGTCCTCTTTGGACCCAGAGCCATGCTCTAGGCGGGCCTCCCGTGCTGGGAGAGCCTCCACTTCCCCAACTGTCCAACTGCCTCAGGAACACCCTTCGAGGGAGTGTGGCTCTGACAGGCAGAAGGGCCCGAGTGAGGAAGGTGGATGGCAGGCCAAAGCCCCTGTGCTGAGCAGTCCCCCTGTAATCCGAGCTGAAGGCTCTGTGCACCAGGCTCAAGCTGGAATGAGCCTGTGGCCTGGCCTCCAGTCCCAGGCTTGGCCTGGGCACTGCTAGGGCGGGCCCCAGCCCAGGCTCAGCCAGGCCTCCCTAGGGCCCGGGCTGGCCTAGGCCACTGCCAGCCAGCAGGGCGTCGACAGAGCACAGTTCATTCGAGGAGGCCCCCGGGGGTTGCCTGGGTGGCTCCTGCACTGCTGGGAAGCTGCAGGTCCGGAGGCTGTGTGTGCACGTGGCCACTGGGGCCTGAGCACAAGACAGGCCTGACCCCACTTGCAAGCAGGACTCCTGCCACCTCTTCGCTGCCTGCCACACCCCCTTGCTGCCTGCCCTGTCTTCACTGCTGGCAGGCCTCTGTGTGCCCAGGCCAGTCTAGGCCAAGGAAACAAGGGGCTTGCTCTCCCCTTGCTAGGAGCTCCTCCTCCAGCACTCTGGCCCAGGGGACACACGCCCCTGGACCAGCAGCCTGCAAGGAAGCTGCAGCTGAGCCATGCCCAAAGGCCTGCAGCACCTGGCAGGGAGCCCTCTGCTATGGCCAGCTTTCCCACTGCAAAGCCTTGGAGGAGTTCGTGGATGCTGGGGCCTGCAGCGTTTGCCGTCGCAGAGCACTGGGGGCCCAGAGCCTCCCCTGGGGCTTCCGAGCACTTTCCCACCCCCAGGCCCTTGGCACCCACTCTGCTGCCAGAGGGAAGTCCTAAGCAGGACTCTCGAGCTTGTGCAGCCAGAGGGCCTCCTGCTTGCAAATGTCCTCAGGAACTCCTTTGGAGTGAGGCCTCTCCTCCCATGCTGCTCAGCCAGCAGATGGTGCCATCGCTCCACCCAAAACCTCTCTGCTTTGCCTTCAGCCATGGATCGCCCTGCTGAGCTCTCTCTGCCTCAAGCAGCAACTCCAGTGTGCATCCAGCCTACAGAAAGCAGAGTGCCTTTGCCTGAGCACTGCTGTGCTGGGGCAGCACCCTGAAGGCCTCCTAGGGCCTTCGCAGCCCTAACCCAGTCGTGCCACCCAGCCCATGCGGGGAGCAAAGTTCCCCCTTGGCAGGGCTCAGCGTGTGGCCTGGGTGTGGTTTCATGGCTGGGAAAGGGCAGATCCTGAAGCTGGGTGCCCACCTGGGAATGGGGCCCGGGGGGCAGAGCCGGCATGCCCTGGTTGGGAGGCAGGAGATCTGGGGCCTTCAAGCTGCATGCAAGGCCCCTCTCTGGCTGCCCCTCTTGCTTCTTCTCTGCTGCCAAGCCTCTCACACCCCACGTGCGTCTCATTGAAAGGAGGCAGGCTGCTTGCCATTCTTGGGCAGGCAATCAGCCCAGGAGCCTCGTTGACCCGAAGGGGAGTGCGCACTGACCCAGAGCCTCCAGAGGAGCTGCCGTCTCTCCAGCCACAAAGGCCTGTAGCCGAGTCCATGGCAGCCTGTTGCATGCAGGGCTTCCGTGGGAGAGGGCCGTGCTGCCCTGGCAGGGGCTCGTTCTCACACTGCTTTCTGTGGGGAAACGCTGTGTGTGCCAAGGGTCTCCTGTGTGCACAAAATCTCTCCCCAGTGCCTGAGGTGCAGGGAGTCCTCTTTGGACCCAGAGCCATGCTCTAGGCGGGCCTCCCGTGCTGGGGGAGCCTCCACTTCCCCAACTGTTTAACTGCCTCAGGAACACCCTTCGAGGGAGTGTGGCTCTGACAGGCAGAAGGGCCCGAGTGAGGAACGTGGATGGCAGGCCAAAGCCACTGTGCTGAGCAGTCCCCCTGCAAGTCCGAGCTGAAGGCTCTGTGCACCAGGCTCAAGCTGGAATGAGCCTGTGGCCTGGCCTCCAGTCCCAGGCTTGGCCTGGGCACTGCTAGGGCGGGCCCCAGCCCAGGCTCAGCCAGGCCTCCCTAGGGCCCGGGCTGGCCTAGGCCACTGCCAGCCAGCAGGGCCTCGACAGAGCACAGTTCATTCGAGTAGGCCCCCGGGGGTTGCCTGGGTGGCTCCTGCACTGCTGGGAAGCTGCAGGTCCGGAGGCTGTGTGTGCACGTGGCCACTGGGGCCTGAGCACAAGACAGGCCTGACCCCACTTGCAAGCAGGACTCCTGCCACCTCTTCGCTGCCTGCCACACCCCCTTGCTGCCTGCCCTGTCTTCACTGCTGGCAGGCCTCTGTGTGCCCAGGCCAGTCTAGGCCAAGGAAACAAGGGGCTTGCTCTCCCCTTGCTAGGAGCTCCTCCTCCAGCACTCTGGCCCAGGGGACACACGCCCCTGGACCAGCAGCCTGCAAGGAAGCTGCAGCTGAGCCATGCCCAAAGGCCTGCAGCACCTGGCAGGGAGCCCTCTGCTATGGCCAGCTTTCCCACTGCAAAGCCTTGGAGGAGTTCGTGGATGCTGGGGCCTGCAGCATTTTCCGTCGGAGAGCACTGGGGGCCCAGAGCCTCCCCTGTGGCTTCCGAGCACTTTCCCACCCCCAGGCCCTTGGCACCCACTCTGCTGCCAGAGGGAAGTCCTAAGCAGGACTCTCGAGCTTGTGCAGCCAGAGGGCCTCCTGCTTGCAAATGTCCTCAGGAACTCCTTTGGAGTGAGGCCTCTCCTCCCATGCTGCTCAGCCAGCAGATGGTGCCATCGCTCCACCCAAAACCTCTCTGCTTTGCCTTCAGCCATGGATCGCCCTGCTGAGCTCTCTCTGCCTCAAGCAGCAACTCCAGTGTGCATCCAGCCTACAGAAAGCAGAGTGCCTTTGCCTGAGCACTGCTGTGCTGGGGCAGCACCCTGAAGGCCTCTTAGGGCCTTCGCTCCCCTAACCCAGTCGTGCCACCCAGCCCATGCGGGGAGCAAAGTTCCCCCTTGGCAGGGCTCAGCGTGTGGCCTGGGTGTGGTTTCATGGCTGGGAAAGGGCAGATCCTGAAGCTGGGTGCCCACCTGGGAATGGGGCCCGGGGGGCAGAGCCGGCATGCCCTGGTTGGGAGGCAGGAGATCTGGGGCCTTCAAGCTGCATGCAAGGCCCCTCTCTGGCTGCCCCTCTTGCTTCTTCTCTGCTGCCAAGCCTCTCACACCCCACGTGCGTCTCATTGAAAGGAGGCAGGCTGCTTGCCATTCTTGGGCAGGCAATCACCCCAGGAGGCTCGTTTACCTGAAGGGGAGTGCGCACTGACCCAGAGCCTCCAGAGGAGCTGCCGTCTCTCCAGCCACAAAGGCCTGTAGCCGAGTCCATGGCAGCCTGTTGCATGGAGGGCTTCTGTGGGAGAGGGCCGTGCTGCCCTGGCAGGGGCTCGTTCTCACACTGCTTTCCGTGGGGAAACGCTGTGTGTGCCAAGGGTCTCCTGTGTGCACAAAATCTCTCCCCAGTGCCTGAGGTGCAGGGAGTCCTCTTTGGACCCAGAGCCATGCTCTAGGCGGGCCTCCCGTGCTGGGAGAGCCTCCACTTCCCCAACTGTCCAACTGCCTCAGGAACACCCTTCGAGGGAGTGTGGCTCTGACAGGCAGAAGGGCCCGAGTGAGGAACATGGATGGCAGGCCAAAGCCACTGTGCTGAGCAGTCCCACTGCAAGTCCGAGCCGAAGGCTCTGTGCACCAGGCTCAAGCTGGAATGAGCCTGTGGCCTGGCCTCCAGTCCCAGGCTTGGCCTGGGCACTGCTAGGGCGGGCCCCAGCCCAGGCTCAGCCAGGCCTCCCTAGGGCCCGGGCTGGCCTAGGCCACTGCCAGCCAGCAGGGCCTCGACAGAGCACAGTTCATTCGAGTAGGCCCCCGGGGGTTTCCTGGGTGGCTCCTGCACTGCTGGGAAGCTGCAGGTCCGGAGGCTGTGTGTGCACGTGGCCACTGGGGCCTGAGCACAAGACAGGCCTGACCCCACTTGCAAGCAGGACTCCTGCCACCTCTTCGCTGCCTGCCACACCCCCTTGCTGCCTGCCCTGTCTTCACTGCTGGCAGGCCTCTGTGTGCCCAGGCCAGTCTAGGCCAAGGAAACAAGGGGCTTGCTCTCCCCTTGCTAGGAGCTCCTCCTCCAGCACTCTGGCCCAGGGGACACACGCCCCTGGACCAGCAGCCTGCAAGGAAGCTGCAGCTGAGCCATGCCCAAAGGCCTGCAGCACCTGGCAGGGAGCCCTCTGCTATGGCCAGCTTTCCCACTGCAAAGCCTTGGAGGAGTTCGTGGATGCTGGGGCCTGCAGCGTTTGCCATCGGAGAGCACTGGGGGCCCAGAGCCTCCCCTGGGGCTTCCGAGCACTTTCCCACCCCCAGGCCCTTGGCACCCACTCTGCTGCCAGAGGGAAGTCCTAAGCAGGACTCTCGAGCTTGTGCAGCCAGAGGGCCTCCTGCTTGCAAATGTCCTCAGGAACTCCTTTGGAGTGAGGCCTCTCCTCCCATGCTGCTCAGCCAGCAGATGGTGCCATCGCTCCACCAAAACCTCTCTGCTTTGCCTTCAGCCATGGATCGCCCTGCTGAGCTCTCGCTGCCTCAAGCAGCAACTCCAGTGTGCATCCAGCCTACAGAAAGCAGAGTGCCTTTGCCTGAGCACTGCTGTGCTGGGGCAGCACCCTGAAGGCCTCTTAGGGCCTTCGCTCCCCTAACCCAGTCGTGCCACCCAGCCCATGCGGGGAGCAAAGTTCCCCCTTGGCAGGGCTCAGCGTGTGGCCTGGGTGTGGTTTCATGGCTGGGAAAGGGCAGATCCTGAAGCTGGGTGCCCACCTGGGAATGGGGCCCGGGGGGCAGAGCCGGCATGCCCTGGTTGGGAGGCAGGAGATCTGGGGCCTTCAAGCTGCATGCAAGGCCCCTCTCTGGCTGCCCCTCTTGCTTCTTCTCTGCTGCCAAGCCTCTCACACCCCACGTGCGTCTCATTGAAAGGAGGCAGGCTGCTTGCCATTCTTGGGCAGGCAATCACCCCAGGAGGCTCGTTTACCTGAAGGGGAGTGCGCACTGACCCAGAGCCTCCAGAGGAGCTGCCGTCTCTCCAGCCACAAAGGCCTGTAGCCGAGTCCATGGCAGCCTGTTGCATGGAGGGCTTCTGTGGGAGAGGGCCGTGCTGCCCTGGCAGGGGCTCGTTCTCACACTGCTTTCCGTGGGGAAACGCTGTGTGTGCCAAGGGTCTCCTGTGTGCACAAAATCTCTCCCCAGTGCCTGAGGTGCAGGGAGTCCTCTTTGGACCCAGAGCCATGCTCTAGGCGGGCCTCCCGTGCTGGGAGAGCCTCCACTTCCCCAACTGTCCAACTGCCTCAGGAACACCCTTCGAGGGAGTGTGGCTCTGACAGGCAGAAGGGCCCGAGTGAGGAACATGGATGGCAGGCCAAAGCCACTGTGCTGAGCAGTCCCACTGCAAGTCCGAGCCGAAGGCTCTGTGCACCAGGCTCAAGCTGGAATGAGCCTGTGGCCTGGCCTCCAGTCCCAGGCTTGGCCTGGGCACTGCTAGGGCGGGCCCCAGCCCAGGCTCAGCCAGGCCTCCCTAGGGCCCGGGCTGGCCTAGGCCACTGCCAGCCAGCAGGGCCTCGACAGAGCACAGTTCATTCGAGTAGGCCCCCGGGGGTTTCCTGGGTGGCTCCTGCACTGCTGGGAAGCTGCAGGTCCGGAGGCTGTGTGTGCACGTGGCCACTGGGGCCTGAGCACAAGACAGGCCTGACCCCACTTGCAAGCAGGACTCCTGCCACCTCTTCGCTGCCTGCCACACCCCCTTGCTGCCTGCCCTGTCTTCACTGCTGGCAGGCCTCTGTGTGCCCAGGCCAGTCTAGGCCAAGGAAACAAGGGGCTTGCTCTCCCCTTGCTAGGAGCTCCTCCTCCAGCACTCTGGCCCAGGGGACACACGCCCCTGGACCAGCAGCCTGCAAGGAAGCTGCAGCTGAGCCATGCCCAAAGGCCTGCAGCACCTGGCAGGGAGCCCTCTGCTATGGCCAGCTTTCCCACTGCAAAGCCTTGGAGGAGTTCGTGGATGCTGGGGCCTGCAGCGTTTGCCATCGGAGAGCACTGGGGGCCCAGAGCCTCCCCTGGGGCTTCCGAGCACTTTCCCACCCCCAGGCCCTTGGCACCCACTCTGCTGCCAGAGGGAAGTCCTAAGCAGGACTCTCGAGCTTGTGCAGCCAGAGGGCCTCCTGCTTGCAAATGTCCTCAGGAACTCCTTTGGAGTGAGGCCTCTCCTCCCATGCTGCTCAGCCAGCAGATGGTGCCATCGCTCCACCCAAAACCTCTCTGCTTTGCCTTCAGCCATGGATCGCCCTGCTGAGCTCTCTCGGCCTCAAGCAGCAACTCCAGTGTGCATCCAGCCTACAGAAAGCAGAGTGCCTTTGCCTGAGCACTGCTGTGCTGGGGCAGCACCCTGAAGGCCTCTTAGGGCCTTCGCTCCCCTAACACAGTCGTGCCACCCAGCCCATGCGGGGAGCAAAGTTCCCCCTTGGCAGGGCTCAGCATGTGGCCTGGGTGTGGTTTCATGGCTGGGAAAGGGCAGATCCTGAAGCTGGGTGCCCACCTGGGAATGGGGCCCGGGGGGCAGAGCCGGCATGCCCTGGTTGGGAGGCAGGAGATCTGGGGCCTTCAAGCTGCATGCAAGGCCCCTCTCTGGCTGCCCCTCTTGCTTCTTCTCTGCTGCCAAGCCTCTCACACCCCACGTGCGTCTCATTGAAAGGAGGCAGGCTGCTTGCCATTCTTGGGCAGGCAATCACCCCAGGAGCCTCGTTGACCCGAACGGGAGTGCGCACTGACCCAGAGCCTCCAGAGGAGCTGCCGTCTCTCCAGCCACAAAGGCCTGTAGCCGAGTCCTTGGCAGCCTGTTGCATGGAGGGCTTCCGTAGGAGAGGGCCGTGCTACCCTGGCAGGGGCTCGTTCTCACACTGCTTTCCGTGGGGAAACGCTGTGTGTGCCAAGGGTCTCCTGTGTGCACAAAATCTATCCCCAGTGCCTGAGGTGCAGGGAGTCCTCTTTGGACCCAGAGCCATGCTCTAGGCGGGCCTCCCGTGCTGGGGGAGCCTCCACTTCCCCAACTGTCCAACTGCCTCAGGAACACTCTTCGAGGGAGTGTGGCTCTGACAGGCAGAAGGGCCCGAGTGAGGAAAGTGGATGGCAGGCCAAAGCCACTGTGCTGAGCAGTCCCCCTGCAAGTACGAACTGAAGGCTCTGTGCAACAGGCTCAAGCTGGAATGAGCCTGTGGCCTGGCCTCCAGTCCCAGGCTTGGCCTGGGCACTGCTAGGGCGGGCCCCAGCCCAGGCTCAGCCAGGCCTCCCTAGGGCCCGGGCTGGCCTAGGCCACTGCCAGCCAGCAGGGCGTCGACAGAGCACAGTTCATTCGAGTAGGCCCCCGGGGGTTGCCTGGGTGGCTCCTGCACTGCTGGGAAGCTGCAGGTCCGGAGGCTGTGTGTGCACGTGGCCACTGGGGCCTGAGCACAAGACAGGCCTGACCCCACTTGCAAGCAGGACTCCTGCCACCTCTTCGCTGCCTGCCACACCCCCTTGCTGCCTGCCCTGTCTTCACTGCTGGCAGGCCTCTGTGTGCCCAGGCCAGTCTAGGCCAAGGAAACAAGGGGCTTGCTCTCCCCTTGCTAGGAGCTCCTCCTCCAGCACTCTGGCCCAGGGGACACACGCCCCTGGACCAGCAGCCTGCAAGGAAGCTGCAGCTGAGCCATGCCCAAAGGCCTGCAGCACCTGGCAGGGAGCCCTCTGCTATGGCCAGCTTTCCCACTGCAAAGCCTTGGAGGAGTTCGTGGATGCTGGGGCCTGCAGCGTTTGCCGTCGCAGAGCACTGGGGGCCCAGAGCCTCCCCTGGGGCTTCCGAGCACTTTCCCACCCCCAGGCCCTTGGCACCCACTCTGCTGCCAGAGGGAAGTCCTAAGCAGGACTCTCGAGCTTGTGCAGCCAGAGGGCCTCCTGCTTGCAAATGTCCTCAGGAACTCCTTTGGAGTGAGGCCTCTCCTCCCATGCTGCTCAGCCAGCAGATGGTGCCATCGCTCCACCCAAAACCTCTCTGCTTTGCCTTCAGCCATGGATCGCCCTGCTGAGCTCTCTCTGCCTCAAGCAGCAACTCCAGTGTGCATCCAGCCTACAGAAAGCAGAGTGCCTTTGCCTGAGCACTGCTGTGCTGGGGCAGCACCCTGAAGGCCTCCTAGGGCCTTCGCAGCCCTAACCCAGTCGTGCCACCCAGCCCATGCGGGGAGCAAAGTTCCCCCTTGGCAGGGCTCAGCGTGTGGCCTGGGTGTGGTTTCATGGCTGGGAAAGGGCAGATCCTGAAGCTGGGTGCCCACCTGGGAATGGGGCCCGGGGGGCAGAGCCGGCATGCCCTGGTTGGGAGGCAGGAGATCTGGGGCCTTCAAGCTGCATGCAAGGCCCCTCTCTGGCTGCCCCTCTTGCTTCTTCTCTGCTGCCAAGCCTCTCACACCCCACGTGCGTCTCATTGAAAGGAGGCAGGCTGCTTGCCATTCTTGGGCAGGCAATCAGCCCAGGAGCCTCGTTGACCCGAAGGGGAGTGCGCACTGACCCAGAGCCTCCAGAGGAGCTGCCGTCTCTCCAGCCACAAAGGCCTGTAGCCGAGTCCATGGCAGCCTGTTGCATGCAGGGCTTCCGTGGGAGAGGGCCGTGCTGCCCTGGCAGGGGCTCGTTCTCACACTGCTTTCTGTGGGGAAACGCTGTGTGTGCCAAGGGTCTCCTGTGTGCACAAAATCTCTCCCCAGTGCCTGAGGTGCAGGGAGTCCTCTTTGGACCCAGAGCCATGCTCTAGGCGGGCCTCCCGTGCTGGGGGAGCCTCCACTTCCCCAACTGTTTAACTGCCTCAGGAACACCCTTCGAGGGAGTGTGGCTCTGACAGGCAGAAGGGCCCGAGTGAGGAACGTGGATGGCAGGCCAAAGCCACTGTGCTGAGCAGTCCCCCTGCAAGTCCGAGCTGAAGGCTCTGTGCACCAGGCTCAAGCTGGAATGAGCCTGTGGCCTGGCCTCCAGTCCCAGGCTTGGCCTGGGCACTGCTAGGGCGGGCCCCAGCCCAGGCTCAGCCAGGCCTCCCTAGGGCCCGGGCTGGCCTAGGCCACTGCCAGCCAGCAGGGCCTCGACAGAGCACAGTTCATTCGAGTAGGCCCCCGGGGGTTGCCTGGGTGGCTCCTGCACTGCTGGGAAGCTGCAGGTCCGGAGGCTGTGTGTGCACGTGGCCACTGGGGCCTGAGCACAAGACAGGCCTGACCCCACTTGCAAGCAGGACTCCTGCCACCTCTTCGCTGCCTGCCACACCCCCTTGCTGCCTGCCCTGTCTTCACTGCTGGCAGGCCTCTGTGTGCCCAGGCCAGTCTAGGCCAAGGAAACAAGGGGCTTGCTCTCCCCTTGCTAGGAGCTCCTCCTCCAGCACTCTGGCCCAGGGGACACACGCCCCTGGACCAGCAGCCTGCAAGGAAGCTGCAGCTGAGCCATGCCCAAAGGCCTGCAGCACCTGGCAGGGAGCCCTCTGCTATGGCCAGCTTTCCCACTGCAAAGCCTTGGAGGAGTTCGTGGATGCTGGGGCCTGCAGCATTTTCCGTCGGAGAGCACTGGGGGCCCAGAGCCTCCCCTGTGGCTTCCGAGCACTTTCCCACCCCCAGGCCCTTGGCACCCACTCTGCTGCCAGAGGGAAGTCCTAAGCAGGACTCTCGAGCTTGTGCAGCCAGAGGGCCTCCTGCTTGCAAATGTCCTCAGGAACTCCTTTGGAGTGAGGCCTCTCCTCCCATGCTGCTCAGCCAGCAGATGGTGCCATCGCTCCACCCAAAACCTCTCTGCTTTGCCTTCAGCCATGGATCGCCCTGCTGAGCTCTCTCTGCCTCAAGCAGCAACTCCAGTGTGCATCCAGCCTACAGAAAGCAGAGTGCCTTTGCCTGAGCACTGCTGTGCTGGGGCAGCACCCTGAAGGCCTCTTAGGGCCTTCGCTCCCCTAACCCAGTCGTGCCACCCAGCCCATGCGGGGAGCAAAGTTCCCCCTTGGCAGGGCTCAGCGTGTGGCCTGGGTGTGGTTTCATGGCTGGGAAAGGGCAGATCCTGAAGCTGGGTGCCCACCTGGGAATGGGGCCCGGGGGGCAGAGCCGGCATGCCCTGGTTGGGAGGCAGGAGATCTGGGGCCTTCAAGCTGCATGCAAGGCCCCTCTCTGGCTGCCCCTCTTGCTTCTTCTCTGCTGCCAAGCCTCTCACACCCCACGTGCGTCTCATTGAAAGGAGGCAGGCTGCTTGCCATTCTTGGGCAGGCAATCACCCCAGGAGGCTCGTTTACCTGAAGGGGAGTGCGCACTGACCCAGAGCCTCCAGAGGAGCTGCCGTCTCTCCAGCCACAAAGGCCTGTAGCCGAGTCCATGGCAGCCTGTTGCATGGAGGGCTTCTGTGGGAGAGGGCCGTGCTGCCCTGGCAGGGGCTCGTTCTCACACTGCTTTCCGTGGGGAAACGCTGTGTGTGCCAAGGGTCTCCTGTGTGCACAAAATCTCTCCCCAGTGCCTGAGGTGCAGGGAGTCCTCTTTGGACCCAGAGCCATGCTCTAGGCGGGCCTCCCGTGCTGGGAGAGCCTCCACTTCCCCAACTGTCCAACTGCCTCAGGAACACCCTTCGAGGGAGTGTGGCTCTGACAGGCAGAAGGGCCCGAGTGAGGAACATGGATGGCAGGCCAAAGCCACTGTGCTGAGCAGTCCCACTGCAAGTCCGAGCCGAAGGCTCTGTGCACCAGGCTCAAGCTGGAATGAGCCTGTGGCCTGGCCTCCAGTCCCAGGCTTGGCCTGGGCACTGCTAGGGCGGGCCCCAGCCCAGGCTCAGCCAGGCCTCCCTAGGGCCCGGGCTGGCCTAGGCCACTGCCAGCCAGCAGGGCCTCGACAGAGCACAGTTCATTCGAGTAGGCCCCCGGGGGTTTCCTGGGTGGCTCCTGCACTGCTGGGAAGCTGCAGGTCCGGAGGCTGTGTGTGCACGTGGCCACTGGGGCCTGAGCACAAGACAGGCCTGACCCCACTTGCAAGCAGGACTCCTGCCACCTCTTCGCTGCCTGCCACACCCCCTTGCTGCCTGCCCTGTCTTCACTGCTGGCAGGCCTCTGTGTGCCCAGGCCAGTCTAGGCCAAGGAAACAAGGGGCTTGCTCTCCCCTTGCTAGGAGCTCCTCCTCCAGCACTCTGGCCCAGGGGACACACGCCCCTGGACCAGCAGCCTGCAAGGAAGCTGCAGCTGAGCCATGCCCAAAGGCCTGCAGCACCTGGCAGGGAGCCCACTGCTATGGCCAGCTTTCCCACTGCAAAGCCTTGGAGGAGTTCGTGGATGCTGGGGCCTGCAGCGTTTGCCATCGGAGAGCACTGGGGGCCCAGAGCCTCCCCTGGGGCTTCCGAGCACTTTCCCACCCCCAGGCCCTTGGCACCCACTCTGCTGCCAGAGGGAAGTCCTAAGCAGGACTCTCGAGCTTGTGCAGCCAGAGGGCCTCCTGCTTGCAAATGTCCTCAGGAACTCCTTTGGAGTGAGGCCTCTCCTCCCATGCTGCTCAGCCAGCAGATGGTGCCATCGCTCCACCAAAACCTCTCTGCTTTGCCTTCAGCCATGGATCGCCCTGCTGAGCTCTCGCTGCCTCAAGCAGCAACTCCAGTGTGCATCCAGCCTACAGAAAGCAGAGTGCCTTTGCCTGAGCACTGCTGTGCTGGGGCAGCACCCTGAAGGCCTCTTAGGGCCTTCGCTCCCCTAACCCAGTCGTGCCACCCAGCCCATGCGGGGAGCAAAGTTCCCCCTTGGCAGGGCTCAGCGTGTGGCCTGGGTGTGGTTTCATGGCTGGGAAAGGGCAGATCCTGAAGCTGGGTGCCCACCTGGGAATGGGGCCCGGGGGGCAGAGCCGGCATGCCCTGGTTGGGAGGCAGGAGATCTGGGGCCTTCAAGCTGCATGCAAGGCCCCTCTCTGGCTGCCCCTCTTGCTTCTTCTCTGCTGCCAAGCCTCTCACACCCCACGTGCGTCTCATTGAAAGGAGGCAGGCTGCTTGCCATTCTTGGGCAGGCAATCACCCCAGGAGGCTCGTTTACCTGAAGGGGAGTGCGCACTGACCCAGAGCCTCCAGAGGAGCTGCCGTCTCTCCAGCCACAAAGGCCTGTAGCCGAGTCCATGGCAGCCTGTTGCATGGAGGGCTTCTGTGGGAGAGGGCCGTGCTGCCCTGGCAGGGGCTCGTTCTCACACTGCTTTCCGTGGGGAAACGCTGTGTGTGCCAAGGGTCTCCTGTGTGCACAAAATCTCTCCCCAGTGCCTGAGGTGCAGGGAGTCCTCTTTGGACCCAGAGCCATGCTCTAGGCGGGCCTCCCGTGCTGGGAGAGCCTCCACTTCCCCAACTGTCCAACTGCCTCAGGAACACCCTTCGAGGGAGTGTGGCTCTGACAGGCAGAAGGGCCCGAGTGAGGAACATGGATGGCAGGCCAAAGCCACTGTGCTGAGCAGTCCCCCTGCAAGTACGAACTGAAGGCTCTGTGCAACAGGCTCAAGCTGGAATGAGCCTGTGGCCTGGCCTCCAGTCCCAGGCTTGGCCTGGGCACTGCTAGGGCGGGCCCCAGCCCAGGCTCAGCCAGGCCTCCCTAGGGCCCGGGCTGGCCTAGGCCACTGCCAGCCAGCAGGGCCTCGACAGAGCACAGTTCATTCGAGTAGGCCCCCGGGGGTTGCCTGGGTGGCTCTTGCACTGCTGGGAAGCTGCAGGTCCGGAGGCTGTGTGTGCACGTGGCCACTGGGGCCTGAGCACAAGACAGGCCTGACCCCACTTGCAAGCAGGACTCCTGCCACCTCTTCGCTGCCTGCCACACCCCCTTGCTGCCTGCCCTGTCTTCACTGCTGGCAGGCCTCTGTGTGCCCAGGCCAGTCTAGGCCAAGGAAACAAGGGGCTTGCTCTCCCCTTGCTAGGAGCTCCTCCTCCAGCACTCTGGCCCAGGGGACCCACGCCCCTGGACCAGCAGCCTGCAAGGAAGCTGCAGCTGAGCCATGCCCAAAGGCCTGCAGCACCTGGCAGGGAGCCCTCTTCTATGGCCAGCTTTCCCACTGCAAAGCCTTGGAGGAGATCGTGGATGCTGGGGCCTGCAGCATTTTCCGTCTGAGAGCACTGGGGGCCCAGAGCCTCCCCTGGGGCTTCCGAGCACTTTCCCACCCCCAGGCCCTTGGCACCCACTCTGCTGCCAGAGGGAAGTCCTAAGCAGGACTCTCGAGCTTGTGCAGCCAGAGGGCCTCCTGCTTGCAAATGTCCTCAGGAACTCCTTTGGAGTGAGGCCTCTCCTCCCATGCTGCTCAGCCAGCAGATGGTGCCATCGCTCCACCCAAAACCTCTCTGCTTTGCCTTCAGCCATGGATCGCCCTGCTGAGCTCTCTCTGCCTCAAGCAGCAACTCCAGTGTGCATCCAGCCTACAGAAAGCAGAGTGCCTTTGCCTGAGCACTGCTGTGCTGGGGCAGCACCCTGAAGGCCTCCTAGGGCCTTCGCTCCCCTAACCCAGTCGTGCCACCCAGCCCATGCGGGGAGCAAAGTTCCCCCTTGGCAGGGCTCAGCGTGTGGCCTGGGTGTGGTTTCATGGCTGGGAAAGGGCAGATCCTGAAGCTGGGTGCCCACCTGGGAATGGGGCCCGGGGGGCAGATCCGGCATGCCCTGGTTGGGAGGCAGGAGATCTGGGGCCTTCAAGCTGCATGCAAGGCCCCTCTCTGGCTGCCCCTCTTGCTTCTTCTCTGCTGCCAAGCCTCTCACACCCCACGTGCGTCTCATTGAAAGGAGGCAGGCTGCTTGCCATTCTTGGGCAGGCAATCACCCCAGGAGCCTCGTTGACCCGAACGGGAGTGCGCACTTACCCAGAGCCTCCAGAGGAGCTGCCGTCTCTCCAGCCACAAAGGCCTGTAGCCGAGTCCATGGCAGCCTGTTGCATGGAGGGCTTCCGTAGGAGAGGGCCGTGCTGCCCTGGCAGGGGCACGTTCTCACACTGCTTTCCGTGGGGAAACGCTGTGTGTGCCAAGGGTCTCCTGTGTGCACAAAATCTCTCCCCAGTGCCTGAGGTGCAGGGAGTCCTCTTTGGACCCAGAGCCATGCTCTAGGCGGGCCTCCCGTGCTGGGGGAGCCTCCACTTCCCCAACTGTCCAACTGCCTCAGGAACACTCTTCGAGGGAGTGTGGCTCTGACAGGCAGAAGGGCCCGAGTGAGGAACGTGGATGGCAGGCCAAAGCCACTGTGCTGAGCAGTCCCCCTGCAAGTCCGAACTGAAGGCTCTGTGCAACAGGCTCAAGCTGGAATGAGCCTGTGGCCTGGCCTCCAGTCCCAGGCTTGGCCTGGGCACTGCTAGGGCGGGCCCCAGCCCAGGCTCAGCCAGGCCTCCCTAGGGCCCGGGCTGGCCTAGGCCACTGCCAGCCAGCAGGGCCTCGACAGAGCACAGTTCATTCGAGTAGGCCCCCGGGGGTTGCCTGGGTGGCTCTTGCACTGCTGGGAAGCTGCAGGTCCGGAGGCTGTGTGTGCACGTGGCCACTGGGGCCTGAGCACAAGACAGGCCTGACCCCACTTGCAAGCAGGACTCCTGCCACCTCTTCGCTGCCTGCCACACCCCCTTGCTGCCTGCCCTGTCTTCACTGCTGGCAGGCCTCTGTGTGCCCAGGCCAGTCTAGGCCAAGGAAACAAGGGGCTTGCTCTCCCCTTGCTAGGAGCTCCTCCTCCAGCACTCTGGCCCAGGGGACACACGCCCCTGGACCAGCAGCCTGCAAGGAAGCTGCAGCTGAGCCATGCCCAAAGGCCTGCAGCACCTGGCAGGGAGCCCTCTGCTATGGCCAGCTTTCCCACTGCAAAGCCTTGGAGGAGTTCGTGGATGCTGGGGCCTGCAGCGTTTGCCGTCGCAGAGCACTGGGGGCCCAGAGCCTCCCCTGTGGCTTCCGAGCACTTTCCCACCCCCAGGCCCTTGGCACCCACTCTGCTGCCAGAGGGAAGTCCTAAGCAGGACTCTCGAGCTTGTGCAGCCAGAGGGCCTCCTGCTTGCAAATGTCCTCAGGAACTCCTTTGGAGTGAGGCCTCTCCTCCCATGCTGCTCAGCCAGCAGATGGTGCCATCGCTCCACCCAAAACCTCTCTGCTTTGCCTTCAGCCATGGATCGCCCTGCTGAGCTCTCTCTGCCTCAAGCAGCAACTCCAGTGTGCATCCAGCCTACAGAAAGCAGAGTGCCTTTGCCTGAGCACTGCTGTGCTGGGGCAGCACCCTGAAGGCCTCCTAGGGCCTTCGCTCCCCTAACCCAGTCGTGCCACCCAGCCCATGCGGGGAGCAAAGTTCCCCCTTGGCAGGGCTCAGCGTGTGGCCTGGGTGTGGTTTCATGGCTGGGAAAGGGCAGATCCTGAAGCTGGGTGCCCACCTGGGAATGGGGCCCGGGGGGCAGAGCCGGCATGCCCTGCTTGGGAGGCAGGAGATCTGGGGCCTTCAAGCTGCATGCAAGGCCCCTCTCTGGCTGCCCCTCTTGCTTCTTCTCTGCTGCCAAGCCTCTCACACCCCACGTGCGTCTCATTGAAAGGAGGCAGGCTGCTTGCCATTCTTGGGCAGGCAATCAGCCCAGGAGCCTCGTTGACCCGAAGGGGAGTGCGCACTGACCCAGAGCCTCCAGAGGAGCTGCCGTCTCTCCAGCCACAAAGGCCTGTAGCCGAGTCCATGTCAGCCTGTTGCATGGAGGGCTTCTGTGGGAGAGGGCCGTGCTGCCCTGGCAGGGGCTCGTTCTCACACTGCTTTCTGTGGGGAAACGCTGTGTGTGCCAGGGGTCTCCTGTGTGCACAAAATCTCTCCCCAGTGCCTGAGGTGCAGGGAGTCCTCTTTGGACCCAGAGCCATGCTCTAGGCGGGCCTCCCGTGCTGGGAGAGCCTCCACTTCCCAAACTGTCCAACTGCCTCAGGAACACCCTTCGAGGGAGTGTGGCTCTGACAGGCAGAAGGGCCCGAGTGAGGAACGTGGATGGCAGGCCAAAGCCACTGTGCTGAGCAGTCCCCCTGCAAGTCCGAGCTGAAGGCTCTGTGCACCAGGCTCAAGCTGGAATGAGCCTGTGGCCTGGCCTCCAGTCCCAGGCTTGGCCTGGGCACTGCTAGGGCGGGCCCCAGCCCAGGCTCAGCCAGGCCTCCCTAGGGCCCGGGCTGGCCTAGGCCACTGCCAGCCAGCAGGGCCTCGACAGAGCACAGTTCATTCGAGTAGGCCCCCGGGGGTTGCCTGGGTGGCTCCTGCACTGCTGGGAAGCTGCAGGTCCGGAGGCTGTGTGTGCACGTGGCCACTGGGCCCTGAGCACAAGACAGGCCTGACCCCACTTGCAAGCAGGACTCCTGCCACCTCTTCGCTGCCTGCCACACCCCCTTGCTGCCTGCCCTGTCTTCACTGCTGGCAGGCCTCTGTGTGCCCAGGCCAGTCTAGGCCAAGGAAACAAGGGGCTTGCTCTCCCCTTGCTAGGAGCTCCTCCTCCAGCACTCTGGCCCAGGGGACACACGCCCCTGGACCAGCAGCCTGCAAGGAAGCTGCAGCTGAGCCATGCCCAAAGGCCTGCAGCACCTGGCAGGGAGCCCTCTGCTATGGCCAGCTTTCCCACTGCAAAGCCTTGGAGGAGTTCCTGGATGCTGGGGCCTGCAGCGTTTGCCGTCGCAGAGCACTGGGGGCCCAGAGCCTCCCCTGTGGCTTCCGAGCACTTTCCCACCCCCAGGCCCTTGGCACCCACTCTGCTGCCAGAGGGAAGTCCTAAGCAGGACTCTCGAGCTTGTGCAGCCAGAGGGCCTCCTGCTTGCAAATGTCCTCAGGAACTCCTTTGGAGTGAGGCCTCTCCTCCCATGCTGCTCAGCCAGCAGATGGTGCCATCGCTCCACCCAAAACCTCTCTGCTTTGCCTTCAGCCATGGATCGCCCTGCTGAGCTCTCTCTGCCTCAAGCAGCAACTCCAGTGTGCATCCAGCCTACAGAAAGCAGAGTGCCTTTGCCTGAGCACTGCTGTGCTGGGGCAGCACCCTGAAGGCCTCCTAGGGCCTTCGCTCCCCTAACCCAGTCGTGCCACCCAGCCCATGCGGGGAGCAAAGTTCCCCCTTGGCAGGGCTCAGCGTGTGGCCTGGGTGTGGTTTCATGGCTGGGAAAGGGCAGATCCTGAAGCTGGGTGCCCACCTGGGAATGGGGCCCGGGGGGCAGAGCCGGCATGCCCTGGTTGGGAGGCAGGAGATCTGGGGCCTTCAAGCTGCATGCAAGGCCCCTCTCTGGCTGCCCCTCTTGCTTCTTCTCTGCTGCCAAGCCTCTCACACCCCACGTGCGTCTCATTGAAAGGAGGCAGGCTGCTTGCCATTCTTGGGCAGGCAATCAGCCCAGGAGCCTCGTTGACCCGAAGGGGAGTGCGCACTGACCCAGAGCCTCCAGAGGAGCTGCCGTCTCTCCAGCCACAAAGGCCTGTAGCTGAGTCCATGGCAGCCTGTTGCATGGAGGGCTTCTGTGGGAGAGGGCCGTGCTGCCCTGGCAGGGGCTCGTTCTCACACTGCTTTCTGTGGGGAAACGCTGTGTGTGCCAGGGGTCTCCTGTGTGCACAAAATCTCTCCCCAGTGCCTGAGGTGCAGGGAGTCCTCTTTGGACCCAGAGCCATGCTCTAGGCGGGCCTCCCGTGCTGGGAGAGCCTCCACTTCCCCAACTGTCCAACTGCCTCAGGAACACCCTTCGAGGGAGTGTGGCTCTGACAGGCAGAAGGGCCCGAGTGAGGAACGTGGATGGCAGGCCAAAGCCCCTGTGCTGAGCAGTCCCCCTGCAAGTCCGAGCTGAAGGCTCTGTGCACCAGGCTCAAGCTGGAATGAGCCTGTGGCCTGGCCTCCAGTCCCAGGCTTGGCCTGGGCACTGCTAGGGCGGGCCCCAGCCCAGGCTCAGCCAGGCCTCCCTAGGGCCCGGGCTGGCCTAGGCCACTGCCAGCCAGCAGGGCCTCGACAGAGCACAGTTCATTCGAGTAGGCCCCCGGGGGTTGCCTGGGTGGCTCCTGCACTGCTGGGAAGCTGCAGGTCCGGAGGCTGTGTGTGCACGTGGCCACTGGGGCCTGAGCACAAGACAGGCCTGACCCCACTTGCAAGCAGGACTCCTGCCACCTCTTCGCTGCCTGCCACACCCCCTTGCTGCCTGCTCTGTCTTCACTGCTGGCAGGCCTCTGTGTGCCCAGGCCAGTCTAGGCCAAGGAAACAAGGGGCTTGCTCTCCCCTTGCTAGGAGCTCCTCCTCCAGCACTCTGGCCCAGGGGACACACGCCCCTGGACCAGCAGCCTGCAAGGAAGCTGCAGCTGAGCCATGCCCAAAGGCCTGCAGCACCTGGCAGGGAGCCCTCTGCTATGGCCAGCTTTCCCACTGCAAAGCCTTGGAGGAGTTCGTGGATGCTGGGGCCTGCAGCGTTTGCCGTCGCAGAGCACTGGGGGCCCAGAGCCTCCCCTGGGGCTTCCGAGCACTTTCCCACCCCCAGGCCCTTGGCACCCACTCTGCTGCCAGAGGGAAGTCCTAAGCAGGACTCTCGAGCTTGTGCAGCCAGAGGGCCTCCTGCTTGCAAATGTCCTCAGGAACTCCTTTGGAGTGAGGCCTCTCCTCCCATGCTGCTCAGCCAGCAGATGGTGCCATCGCTCCACCCAAAACCTCTCTGCTTTGCCTTCAGCCATGGATCGCCCTGCTGAGCTCTCTCTGCCTCAAGCAGCAACTCCAGTGTGCATCCAGCCTACAGAAAGCAGAGTGCCTTTGCCTGAGCACTGCTGTGCTGGGGCAGCACCCTGAAGGCCTCCTAGGGCCTTCGCTCCCCTAACCCAGTCGTGCCACCCAGCCCATGCGGGGAGCAAAGTTCCCCCTTGGCAGGGCTCAGCGTGTGGCCTGGGTGTGGTTTCATGGCTGGGAAAGGGCAGATCCTGAAGCTGGGTGCCCACCTGGGAATGGGGCCCGGGGGGCAGATCCGGCATGCCCTGGTTGGGAGGCAGGAGATCTGGGGCCTTCAAGCTGCATGCAAGGCCCCTCTCTGGCTGCCCCTCTTGCTTCTTCTCTGCTGCCAAGCCTCTCACACCCCACGTGCGTCTCATTGAAAGGAGGCAGGCTGCTTGCCATTCTTGGGCAGGCAATCACCCCAGGAGCCTCGTTGACCCGAACGGGAGTGCGCACTTACCCAGAGCCTCCAGAGGAGCTGCCGTCTCTCCAGCCACAAAGGCCTGTAGCCGAGTCCATGGCAGCCTGTTGCATGGAGGGCTTCCGTAGGAGAGGGCCGTGCTGCCCTGGCAGGGGCACGTTCTCACACTGCTTTCCGTGGGGAAACGCTGTGTGTGCCAAGGGTCTCCTGTGTGCACAAAATCTCTCCCCAGTGCCTGAGGTGCAGGGAGTCCTCTTTGGACCCAGAGCCATGCTCTAGGCGGGCCTCCCGTGCTGGGGGAGCCTCCACTTCCCCAACTGTCCAACTGCCTCAGGAACACTCTTCGAGGGAGTGTGGCTCTGACAGGCAGAAGGGCCCGAGTGAGGAACGTGGATGGCAGGCCAAAGCCACTGTGCTGAGCAGTCCCCCTGCAAGTCCGAACTGAAGGCTCTGTGCAACAGGCTCAAGCTGGAATGAGCCTGTGGCCTGGCCTCCAGTCCCAGGCTTGGCCTGGGCACTGCTAGGGCGGGCCCCAGCCCAGGCTCAGCCAGGCCTCCCTAGGGCCCGGGCTGGCCTAGGCCACTGCCAGCCAGCAGGGCCTCGACAGAGCACAGTTCATTCGAGTAGGCCCCCGGGGGTTGCCTGGGTGGCTCTTGCACTGCTGGGAAGCTGCAGGTCCGGAGGCTGTGTGTGCACGTGGCCACTGGGGCCTGAGCACAAGACAGGCCTGACCCCACTTGCAAGCAGGACTCCTGCCACCTCTTCGCTGCCTGCCACACCCCCTTGCTGCCTGCCCTGTCTTCACTGCTGGCAGGCCTCTGTGTGCCCAGGCCAGTCTAGGCCAAGGAAACAAGGGGCTTGCTCTCCCCTTGCTAGGAGCTCCTCCTCCAGCACTCTGGCCCAGGGGACACACGCCCCTGGACCAGCAGCCTGCAAGGAAGCTGCAGCTGAGCCATGCCCAAAGGCCTGCAGCACCTGGCAGGGAGCCCTCTGCTATGGCCAGCTTTCCCACTGCAAAGCCTTGGAGGAGTTCGTGGATGCTGGGGCCTGCAGCGTTTGCCGTCGCAGAGCACTGGGGGCCCAGAGCCTCCCCTGTGGCTTCCGAGCACTTTCCCACCCCCAGGCCCTTGGCACCCACTCTGCTGCCAGAGGGAAGTCCTAAGCAGGACTCTCGAGCTTGTGCAGCCAGAGGGCCTCCTGCTTGCAAATGTCCTCAGGAACTCCTTTGGAGTGAGGCCTCTCCTCCCATGCTGCTCAGCCAGCAGATGGTGCCATCGCTCCACCCAAAACCTCTCTGCTTTGCCTTCAGCCATGGATCGCCCTGCTGAGCTCTCTCTGCCTCAAGCAGCAACTCCAGTGTGCATCCAGCCTACAGAAAGCAGAGTGCCTTTGCCTGAGCACTGCTGTGCTGGGGCAGCACCCTGAAGGCCTCCTAGGGCCTTCGCTCCCCTAACCCAGTCGTGCCACCCAGCCCATGCGGGGAGCAAAGTTCCCCCTTGGCAGGGCTCAGCGTGTGGCCTGGGTGTGGTTTCATGGCTGGGAAAGGGCAGATCCTGAAGCTGGGTGCCCACCTGGGAATGGGGCCCGGGGGGCAGAGCCGGCATGCCCTGCTTGGGAGGCAGGAGATCTGGGGCCTTCAAGCTGCATGCAAGGCCCCTCTCTGGCTGCCCCTCTTGCTTCTTCTCTGCTGCCAAGCCTCTCACACCCCACGTGCGTCTCATTGAAAGGAGGCAGGCTGCTTGCCATTCTTGGGCAGGCAATCAGCCCAGGAGCCTCGTTGACCCGAAGGGGAGTGCGCACTGACCCAGAGCCTCCAGAGGAGCTGCCGTCTCTCCAGCCACAAAGGCCTGTAGCCGAGTCCATGTCAGCCTGTTGCATGGAGGGCTTCTGTGGGAGAGGGCCGTGCTGCCCTGGCAGGGGCTCGTTCTCACACTGCTTTCTGTGGGGAAACGCTGTGTGTGCCAGGGGTCTCCTGTGTGCACAAAATCTCTCCCCAGTGCCTGAGGTGCAGGGAGTCCTCTTTGGACCCAGAGCCATGCTCTAGGCGGGCCTCCCGTGCTGGGAGAGCCTCCACTTCCCAAACTGTCCAACTGCCTCAGGAACACCCTTCGAGGGAGTGTGGCTCTGACAGGCAGAAGGGCCCGAGTGAGGAACGTGGATGGCAGGCCAAAGCCACTGTGCTGAGCAGTCCCCCTGCAAGTCCGAGCTGAAGGCTCTGTGCACCAGGCTCAAGCTGGAATGAGCCTGTGGCCTGGCCTCCAGTCCCAGGCTTGGCCTGGGCACTGCTAGGGCGGGCCCCAGCCCAGGCTCAGCCAGGCCTCCCTAGGGCCCGGGCTGGCCTAGGCCACTGCCAGCCAGCAGGGCCTCGACAGAGCACAGTTCATTCGAGTAGGCCCCCGGGGGTTGCCTGGGTGGCTCCTGCACTGCTGGGAAGCTGCAGGTCCGGAGGCTGTGTGTGCACGTGGCCACTGGGCCCTGAGCACAAGACAGGCCTGACCCCACTTGCAAGCAGGACTCCTGCCACCTCTTCGCTGCCTGCCACACCCCCTTGCTGCCTGCCCTGTCTTCACTGCTGGCAGGCCTCTGTGTGCCCAGGCCAGTCTAGGCCAAGGAAACAAGGGGCTTGCTCTCCCCTTGCTAGGAGCTCCTCCTCCAGCACTCTGGCCCAGGGGACACACGCCCCTGGACCAGCAGCCTGCAAGGAAGCTGCAGCTGAGCCATGCCCAAAGGCCTGCAGCACCTGGCAGGGAGCCCTCTGCTATGGCCAGCTTTCCCACTGCAAAGCCTTGGAGGAGTTCCTGGATGCTGGGGCCTGCAGCGTTTGCCGTCGCAGAGCACTGGGGGCCCAGAGCCTCCCCTGTGGCTTCCGAGCACTTTCCCACCCCCAGGCCCTTGGCACCCACTCTGCTGCCAGAGGGAAGTCCTAAGCAGGACTCTCGAGCTTGTGCAGCCAGAGGGCCTCCTGCTTGCAAATGTCCTCAGGAACTCCTTTGGAGTGAGGCCTCTCCTCCCATGCTGCTCAGCCAGCAGATGGTGCCATCGCTCCACCCAAAACCTCTCTGCTTTGCCTTCAGCCATGGATCGCCCTGCTGAGCTCTCTCTGCCTCAAGCAGCAACTCCAGTGTGCATCCAGCCTACAGAAAGCAGAGTGCCTTTGCCTGAGCACTGCTGTGCTGGGGCAGCACCCTGAAGGCCTCCTAGGGCCTTCGCTCCCCTAACCCAGTCGTGCCACCCAGCCCATGCGGGGAGCAAAGTTCCCCCTTGGCAGGGCTCAGCGTGTGGCCTGGGTGTGGTTTCATGGCTGGGAAAGGGCAGATCCTGAAGCTGGGTGCCCACCTGGGAATGGGGCCCGGGGGGCAGAGCCGGCATGCCCTGGTTGGGAGGCAGGAGATCTGGGGCCTTCAAGCTGCATGCAAGGCCCCTCTCTGGCTGCCCCTCTTGCTTCTTCTCTGCTGCCAAGCCTCTCACACCCCACGTGCGTCTCATTGAAAGGAGGCAGGCTGCTTGCCATTCTTGGGCAGGCAATCAGCCCAGGAGCCTCGTTGACCCGAAGGGGAGTGCGCACTGACCCAGAGCCTCCAGAGGAGCTGCCGTCTCTCCAGCCACAAAGGCCTGTAGCTGAGTCCATGGCAGCCTGTTGCATGGAGGGCTTCTGTGGGAGAGGGCCGTGCTGCCCTGGCAGGGGCTCGTTCTCACACTGCTTTCTGTGGGGAAACGCTGTGTGTGCCAGGGGTCTCCTGTGTGCACAAAATCTCTCCCCAGTGCCTGAGGTGCAGGGAGTCCTCTTTGGACCCAGAGCCATGCTCTAGGCGGGCCTCCCGTGCTGGGAGAGCCTCCACTTCCCCAACTGTCCAACTGCCTCAGGAACACCCTTCGAGGGAGTGTGGCTCTGACAGGCAGAAGGGCCCGAGTGAGGAACGTGGATGGCAGGCCAAAGCCCCTGTGCTGAGCAGTCCCCCTGCAAGTCCGAGCTGAAGGCTCTGTGCACCAGGCTCAAGCTGGAATGAGCCTGTGGCCTGGCCTCCAGTCCCAGGCTTGGCCTGGGCACTGCTAGGGCGGGCCCCAGCCCAGGCTCAGCCAGGCCTCCCTAGGGCCCGGGCTGGCCTAGGCCACTGCCAGCCAGCAGGGCCTCGACAGAGCACAGTTCATTCGAGTAGGCCCCCGGGGGTTGCCTGGGTGGCTCCTGCACTGCTGGGAAGCTGCAGGTCCGGAGGCTGTGTGTGCACGTGGCCACTGGGGCCTGAGCACAAGACAGGCCTGACCCCACTTGCAAGCAGGACTCCTGCCACCTCTTCGCTGCCTGCCACACCCCCTTGCTGCCTGCTCTGTCTTCACTGCTGGCAGGCCTCTGTGTGCCCAGGCCAGTCTAGGCCAAGGAAACAAGGGGCTTGCTCTCCCCTTGCTAGGAGCTCCTCCTCCAGCACTCTGGCCCAGGGGACACACGCCCCTGGACCAGCAGCCTGCAAGGAAGCTGCAGCTGAGCCATGCCCAAAGGCCTGCAGCACCTGGCAGGGAGCCCTCTGCTATGGCCAGCTTTCCCACTGCAAAGCCTTGGAGGAGTTCGTGGATGCTGGGGCCTGCAGCGTTTGCCGTCGCAGAGCACTGGGGGCCCAGAGCCTCCCCTGGGGCTTCCGAGCACTTTCCCACCCCCAGGCCCTTGGCACCCACTCTGCTGCCAGAGGGAAGTCCTAAGCAGGACTCTCGAGCTTGTGCAGCCAGAGGGCCTCCTGCTTGCAAATGTCCTCAGGAACTCCTTTGGAGTGAGGCCTCTCCTCCCATGCTGCTCAGCCAGCAGATGGTGCCATCGCTCCACCCAAAACCTCTCTGCTTTGCCTTCAGCCATGGATCGCCCTGCTGAGCTCTCTCTGCCTCAAGCAGCAACTCCAGTGTGCATCCAGCCTACAGAAAGCAGAGTGCCTTTGCCTGAGCACTGCTGTGCTGGGGCAGCACCCTGAAGGCCTCCTAGGGCCTTCGCTCCCCTAACCCAGTCGTGCCACCCAGCCCATGCGGGGAGCAAAGTTCCCCCTTGGCAGGGCTCAGCGTGTGGCCTGGGTGTGGTTTCATGGCTGGGAAAGGGCAGATCCTGAAGCTGGGTGCCCACCTGGGAATGGGGCCCGGGGGGCAGAGCCGGCATGCCCTGGTTGGGAGGCAGGAGATCTGGGGCCTTCAAGCTGCATGCAAGGCCCCTCTCTGGCTGCCCCTCTTGCTTCTTCTCTGCTGCCAAGCCTCTCACACCCCACGTGCGTCTCATTGAAAGGAGGCAGGCTGCTTGCCATTCTTGGGCAGGCAATCACCCCAGGAGCCTCGTTTACCCGAAGGGGAGTGCGCACTGACCCAGAGCCTCCAGAGGAGCTGCCGTCTCTCCAGCCACAAAGGCCTGTAGCCGAGTCCATGGCAGCCTGTTGCATGGAGGGCTTCTGTGGGAGAGGGCCGTGCTGCCCTGGCAGGGGCTCGTTCTCACACTGCTTTCTGTGGGGAAACGCTGTGTGTGCCAGGGGTCTCCTGTGTGCACAAAATCTCTCCCCAGTGCCTGAGGTGCAGGGAGTCCTCTTTGGACCCAGAGCCATGCTCTAGGCGGGCCTCCCGTGCTGGGAGAGCCTCCACTTCCCCAACTGTCCAACTGCCTCAGGAACACCCTTCGAGGGAGTGTGGCTCTGACAGGCAGAAGGGCCCGAGTGAGGAACGTGGATGGCAGGCCAAAGCCCCTGTGCTGAGCAGTCCCCCTGCAAGTCCGAGCTGAAGGCTCTGTGCACCAGGCTCAAGCTGGAATGAGCCTTTGGCCTGGCCTCCAGTCCCAGGCTTGGCCTGGGCACTGCTAGGGCGGGTCCCAGCCCAGGCTCAGCCAGGCCTCCCTAGGGCCCGGGCTGGCCTAGGCCACTGCCAGCCAGCAGGGCCTCGACAGAGCACAGTTCATTCGAGGAGGCCCCCGGGGGTTGCCTGGGTGGCTGCTGCACTGCTGGGAAGCTGCAGGTCCGGAGGCTGTGTGTGCACGTGGCCACTGGGGCCTGAGCACAAGACAGGCCTGACCCCACTTGCAAGCAGGACTCCTGCCACCTCTTCGCTGCCTGCCACACCCCCTTGCTGCCTGCCCTGTCTTCACTGCTGGCAGGCCTCTGTGTGCCCAGGCCAGTCTAGGCCAAGGAAACAAGGGGCTTGCTCTCCCCTTGCTAGGAGCTCCTCCTCCAGCACTCTGGCCCAGGGGACACACGCCCCTGGACCAGCAGCCTGCAAGGAAGCTGCAGCTGAGCCATGCCCAAAGGCCTGCAGCACCTGGCAGGGAGCCCTCTGCTATGGCCAGCTTTCCCACTGCAAAGCCTTGGAGGAGTTCGTGGATGCTGGGGCCTGCAGCGTTTGCCGTCGGAGAGCACTGGGGGCCCAGAGCCTCCCCTGGGGCTTCCGAGCACTTTCCCACCCCCAGGCCCTTGGCACCCACTCTGCTGCCAGAGGGAAGTCCTAAGCAGGACTCTCGAGCTTGTGCAGCCAGAGGGCCTCCTGCTTGCAAATGTCCTCAGGAACTCCTTTGGAGTGAGGCCTCTCCTCCCATGCTGCTCAGCCAGCAGATGGTGCCATCGCTCCACCCAAAACCTCTCTGCTTTGCCTTCAGCCATGGATCGCCCTGCTGAGCTCTCTCTGCCTCAAGCAGCAACTCCAGTGTGCATCCAGCCTACAGAAAGCAGAGTGCCTTTGCCTGAGCACTGCTGTGCTGGGGCAGCACCCTGAAGGCCTCCTAGGGCCTTCGCTCCCCTAACCCAGTCGTGCCACCCAGCCCATGCGGGGAGCAAAGTTCCCCCTTGGCAGGGCTCAGCGTGTGGCCTGGGTGTGGTTTCATGGCTGGGAAAGGGCAGATCCTGAAGCTGGGTGCCCACCTGGGAATGGGGCCCGGGGGGCAGAGCCGGCATGCCCTGGTTGGGAGGCAGGAGATCTGGGGCCTTCAAGCTGCATGCAAGGCCCCTCTCTGGCTGCCCCTCTTGCTTCTTCTCTGCTCCCAAGCCTCTCACACCCCACGTGCGTCTCATTGAAAGGAGGCAGGCTGCTTGCCATTCTTGGGCAGGCAATCAGCCCAGGAGCCTCGTTTACCCGAAGGGGAGTGCGCACTGACCCAGAGCCTCCAGAGGAGCTGCCGTCTCTCCAGCCACAAAGGCCTGTAGCTGAGTCCATGGCAGCCTGTTGCATGGAGGGCTTCTGTGGGAGAGGGCCGTGCTGCCCTGGCAGGGGCTCGTTCTCACACTGCTTTCTGTGGGGAAACGCTGTGTGTGCCAGGGGTCTCCTGTGTGCACAAAATCTCTCCCCAGTGCCTGAGGTGCAGGGAGTCCTCTTTGGACCCAGAGCCATGCTCTAGGCGGGCCTCCCGTGCTGGGAGAGCCTCCACTTCCCCAACTGTCCAACTGCCTCAGGAACACCCTTCGAGGGAGTGTGGCTCTGACAGGCAGAAGGGCCCGAGTGAGGAACGTGGATGGCAGGCCAAAGCCCCTGTGCTGAGCAGTCCCCCTGCAAGTCCGAGCTGAAGGCTCTGTGCACCAGGCTCAAGCTGGAATGAGCCTGTGGCCTGGCCTCCAGTCCCAGGCTTGGCCTGGGCACTGCTAGGGCGGGCCCCAGCCCAGGCTCAGCCAGGCCTCCCTAGGGCCCGGGCTGGCCTAGGCCTCTGCCAGCCAGCAGGGCCTCGACAGAGCACAGTTCATTCGAGTAGGCCCCCGGGGGTTGCCTGGGTGGCTCCTGCACTGCTGGGAAGCTGCAGGTCCGGAGGCTGTGTGTGCACGTGGCCACTGGGCCCTGAGCACAAGACAGGCCTGACCCCACTTGCAAGCAGGACTCCTGCCACCTCTTCGCTGCCTGCCACACCCCCTTGCTGCCTGCCCTGTCTTCACTGCTGGCAGGCCTCTGTGTGCCCAGGCCAGTCTAGGCCAAGGAAACAAGGGGCTTGCTCTCCCCTTGCTAGGAGCTCCTCCTCCAGCACTCTGGCCCAGGGGACACACGCCCCTGGACCAGCAGCCTGCAAGGAAGCTGCAGCTGAGCCATGCCCAAAGGCCTGCAGCACCTGGCAGGGAGCCCTCTGCTATGGCCAGCTTTCCCACTGCAAAGCCTTGGAGGAGTTCGTGGATGCTGGGGCCTGCAGCGTTTGCCGTCGCAGAGCACTGGGGGCCCAGAGCCTCCCCTGTGGCTTCCGAGCACTTTCCCACCCCCAGGCCCTTGGCACCCACTCTGCTGCCAGAGGGAAGTCCTAAGCAGGACTCTCGAGCTTGTGCAGCCAGAGGGCCTCCTGCTTGCAAATGTCCTCAGGAACTCCTTTGGAGTGAGGCCTCTCCTCCCATGCTGCTCAGCCAGCAGATGGTGCCATCGCTCCACCCAAAACCTCTCTGCTTTGCCTTCAGCCATGGATCGCCCTGCTGAGCTCTCTTGGCCTCAAGCAGCAACTCCAGTGTGCATCCAGCCTACAGAAAGCAGAGTGCCTTTGCCTGAGCACTGCTGTGCTGGGGCAGCACCCTGAAGGCCTCCTAGGGCCTTCGCTCCCCTAACCCAGTCGTGCCACCCAGCCCATGCGGGGAGCAAAGTTCCCCCTTGGCAGGGCTCAGCGTGTGGCCTGGGTGTGGTTTCATGGCTGGGAAAGGGCAGATCCTGAAGCTGGGTGCCCACCTGGGAATGGGGCCCGGGGGGCAGAGCCGGCATGCCCTGGTTGGGAGGCAGGAGATCTGGGGCCTTCAAGCTGCATGCAAGGCCCCTCTCTGGCTGCCCCTCTTGCTTCTTCTCTGCTGCCAAGCCTCTCACACCCCACGTGCGTCTCATTGAAAGGAGGCAGGCTGCTTGCCATTCTTGGGCAGGCAATCACCCCAGGAGCCTCGTTGACCCGAAGGGGAGTGCGCACTGACCCAGAGCCTCCAGAGGAGCTGCCGTCTCTCCAGCCACAAAGGCCTGTAGCCGAGTCCATGGCAGCCTGTTGCATGGAGGGCTTCTGTGGGAGAGGGCCGTGCTGCCCTGGCAGGGGCTCGTTCTCACACTGCTTTCTGTGGGGAAACGCTGTGTGTGCCAGGGGTCTCCTGTGTGCACAAAATCTCTCCCCAGTGCCTGAGGTGCAGGGAGTCCTCTTTGGACCCAGAGCCATGCTCTAGGCGGGCCTCCCGTGCTGGGAGAGCCTCCACTTCCCCAACTGTCCAACTGCCTCAGGAACACCCTTCGAGGGAGTGTGGCTCTGACAGGCAGAAGGGCCCGAGTGAGGAACGTGGATGGCAGGCCAAAGCCCCTGTGCTGAGCAGTCCCCCTGCAAGTCCGAGCTGAAGGCTCTGTGCACCAGGCTCAAGCTGGAATGAGCCTGTGGCCTGGCCTCCAGTCCCAGGCTTGGCCTGGGCACTGCTAGGGCGGGCCCCAGCCCAGGCTCAGCCAGGCCTCCCTAGGGCCCGGGCTGGCCTAGGCCACTGCCAGCCAGCAGGGCCTCGACAGAGCACAGTTCATTCGAGTAGGCCCCCGGGGGTTGCCTGGGTGGCTCCTGCACTGCTGGGAAGCTGCAGGTCCGGAGGCTGTGTGTGCACGTGGCCACTGGGGCCTGAGCACAAGACAGGCCTGACCCCACTTGCAAGCAGGACTCCTGCCACCTCTTCGCTGCCTGCCACACCCCCTTGCTGCCTGCCCTGTCTTCACTGCTGGCAGGCCTCTGTGTGCCCAGGCCAGTCTAGGCCAAGGAAACAAGGGGCTTGCTCTCCCCTTGCTAGGAGCTCCTCCTCCAGCACTCTGGCCCAGGGGACACACGCCCCTGGACCAGCAGCCTGCAAGGAAGCTGCAGCTGAGCCATGCCCAAAGGCCTGCAGCACCTGGCAGGGAGCCCTCTGCTATGGCCAGCTTTCCCACTGCAAAGCCTTGGAGGAGTTCGTGGATGCTGGGGCCTGCAGCGTTTGCCGTCGCAGAGCACTGGGGGCCCAGAGCCTCCCCTGTGGCTTCCGAGCACTTTCCCACCCCCAGGCCCTTGGCACCCACTCTGCTGCCAGAGGGAAGTCCTAAGCAGGACTCTCGAGCTTGTGCAGCCAGAGGGCCTCCTGCTTGCAAATGTCCTCAGGAACTCCTTTGGAGTGAGGCCTCTCCTCCCATGCTGCTCAGCCAGCAGATGGTGCCATCGCTCCACCCAAAACCTCTCTGCTTTGCCTTCAGCCATGGATCGCCCTGCTGAGCTCTCGCTGCCTCAAGCAGCAACTCCAGTGTGCATCCAGCCTACAGAAAGCAGAGTGCCTTTGCCTGAGCACTGCTGTGCTGGGGCAGCACCCTGAAGGCCTCTTAGGGCCTTCGCTCCCCTAACCCAGTCGTGCCACCCAGCCCATGCGGGGAGCAAAGTTCCCCCTTGGCAGGGCTCAGCGTGTGGCCTGGGTGTGGTTTCATGGCTGGGAAAGGGCAGATCCTGAAGCTGGGTGCCCACCTGGGAATGGGGCCCGGGGGGCAGAGCCGGCATGCCCTGGTTGGGAGGCAGGAGATCTGGGGCCTTCAAGCTGCATGCAAGGCCCCTCTCTGGCTGCCCCTCTTGCTTCTTCTCTGCTGCCAAGCCTCTCACACCCCACGTGCATCTCATTGAAAGGAGGCAGGCTGCTTGCCATTCTTGGGCAGGCAATCAGCCCAGGAGCCTCGTTGACCCGAAGGGGAGTGCGCACTGACCCAGAGCCTCCAGAGGAGCTGCCGTCTCTCCAGCCACAAAGGCCTGTAGCCGAGTCCATGGCAGCCTGTTGCATGGAGCGCTTCCGTGGGAGAGGGCCGTGCTGCCCTGGCAGGGGCTCGTTCTCACACTGCTTTCCGTTGGGAAACGCTGTGTGTGCCAAGGGTCTCCTGTGTGCACAAAATCTCTCCCCAGTGCCTGAGGTGCAGGGAGTCCTCTTTGGACCCAGAGCCATGCTCTAGGCGGGCCTCCCGTGCTGGGGGAGCCTCCACTTCCCCAACTGTCCAACTGCCTCAGGAACACCCTTCGAGGGAGTGTGGCTCTGACAGGCAGAAGGGCCCGAGTGAGGAACGTGGATGGCAGGCCAAAGCCCCTGTGCTTAGCAGTCCCCCTGCAAGTCCGAGCTGAAGGCTCTGTGCACCAGGCTCAAGCTGGAATGAGCCTGTGGCCTGGCCTCCAGTCCCAGGCTTGGCCTGGGCACTGCTAGGGCGGGCCCCAGCCCAGGCTCAGCCAGGCCTCCCTAGGGCCCGGGCTGGCCTAGGCCACTGCCAGCCAGCAGGGCCTCGACAGAGCACAGTTCATTCGAGTAGGCCCCCGGGGGTTGCCTGGGTGGCTCCTGCACTGCTGGGAAGCTGCAGGTCCGGAGGCTGTGTGTGCACGTGGCCACTGGGGCCTGAGCACAAGACTGGCCTGACCCCACTTGCAAGCAGGACTCCTGCCACCACTTCGCTGCCTGCCACACCCCCTTGCTGCCTGCCCTGTCTTCACTGCTGGCAGGCCTCTGTGTGCCCAGGCCAGTCTAGGCCAAGGAAACAAGGGGCTTGCTCTCCCCTTGCTAGGAGCTCCTCCTCCAGCACTCTGGCCCAGGGGACACACGCCCCTGGACCAGCAGCCTGCAAGGAAGCTGCAGCTGAGCCATGCCCAAAGGCCTGCAGCACCTGGCAGGGAGCCCTCTGCTATGGCCAGCTTTCCCACTGCAAAGCCTTGGAGGAGTTCGTGGATGCTGGGGCCTGCAGCGTTTGCCGTCGCAGAGCACTGGGGGCCCAGAGCCTCCCCTGTGGCTTCCGAGCACTTTCCCACCCCTAGGCCCTTGGCACCCACTCTGCTGCCAGAGGGAAGTCCTAAGCAGGACTCTCGAGCTTGTGCAGCCAGAGGGCCTCCTGCTTGCAAATGTCCTCAGGAACTCCTTTGGAGTGAGGCCTCTCCTCCCATGCTGCTCAGCCAGCAGATGGTGCCATCGCTCCACCCAAAACCTCTCTGCTTTGCCTTCAGCCATGGATCGCCCTGCTGAGCTCTCTCGGCCTCAAGCAGCAACTCCAGTGTGCATCCAGCCTACAGAAAGCAGAGTGCCTTTGCCTGAGCACTGCTGTGCTGGGGCAGCACCCTGAAGGCCTCCTAGGGCCTTCGCTCCCCTAACCCAGTCGTGCCACCCAGCCCATGCGGGGAGCAAAGTTCCCCCTTGGCAGGGCTCAGCGTGTGGCCTGGGTGTGGTTTCATGGCTGGGAAAGGGCAGATCCTGAAGCTGGGTGCCCACCTGGGAATGGGGCCCGGGGGGCAGAGCCGGCATGCCCTGGTTGGGAGGCAGGAGATCTGGGGCCTTCAAGCTGCATGCAAGGCCCCTCTCTGGCTGCCCCTCTTGCTTCTTCTCTGCTGCCAAGCCTCTCACACCCCACGTGCGTCTCATTGAAAGGAGGCAGGCTGCTTGCCATTCTTGGGCAGGCAATCACCCCAGGAGCCTCGTTGACCCGAAGGGGAGTGCGCACTGACCCAGAGCCTCCAGAGGAGCTGCCGTCTCTCCAGCCACAAAGGCCTGTAGCCGAGTCCATGGCAGCCTGTTGCATGGAGGGCTTCTGTGGGAGAGGGCCGTGCTGCCCTGGCAGGGGCTCGTTCTCACACTGCTTTCTGTGGGGAAACGCTGTGTGTGCCAGGGGTCTCCTGTGTGCACAAAATCTCTCCCCAGTGCCTGAGGTGCAGGGAGTCCTCTTTGGACCCAGAGCCATGCTCTAGGCGGGCCTCCCGTGCTGGGAGAGCCTCCACTTCCCCAACTGTCCAACTGCCTCAGGAACACCCTTCGAGGGAGTGTGGCTCTGACAGGCAGAAGGGCCCGAGTGAGGAACGTGGATGGCAGGCCAAAGCCCCTGTGCTGAGCAGTCCCCCTGCAAGTCCGAGCTGAAGGCTCTGTGCACCAGGCTCAAGCTGGAATGAGCCTGTGGCCTGGCCTCCAGTCCCAGGCTTGGCCTGGGCACTGCTAGGGCGGGCCCCAGCCCAGGCTCAGCCAGGCCTCCCTAGGGCCCGGGCTGGCCTAGGCCACTGCCAGCCAGCAGGGCCTCGACAGAGCACAGTTCATTCGAGTAGGCCCCCGGGGGTTGCCTGGGTGGCTCCTGCACTGCTGGGAAGCTGCAGGTCCGGAGGCTGTGTGTGCACGTGGCCACTGGGGCCTGAGCACAAGACAGGCCTGACCCCACTTGCAAGCAGGACTCCTGCCACCTCTTCGCTGCCTGCCACACCCCCTTGCTGCCTGCCCTGTCTTCACTGCTGGCAGGCCTCTGTGTGCCCAGGCCAGTCTAGGCCAAGGAAACAAGGGGCTTGCTCTCCCCTTGCTAGGAGCTCCTCCTCCAGCACTCTGGCCCAGGGGACACACGCCCCTGGACCAGCAGCCTGCAAGGAAGCTGCAGCTGAGCCATGCCCAAAGGCCTGCAGCACCTGGCAGGGAGCCCTCTGCTATGGCCAGCTTTCCCACTGCAAAGCCTTGGAGGAGTTCGTGGATGCTGGGGCCTGCAGCGTTTGCCGTCGCAGAGCACTGGGGGCCCAGAGCCTCCCCTGGGGCTTCCGAGCACTTTCCCACCCCCAGGCCCTTGGCACCCACTCTGCTGCCAGAGGGAAGTCCTAAGCAGGACTCTCGAGCTTGTGCAGCCAGAGGGCCTCCTGCTTGCAAATGTCCTCAGGAACTCCTTTGGAGTGAGGCCTCTCCTCCCATGCTGCTCAGCCAGCAGATGGTGCCATCGCTCCACCCAAAACCTCTCTGCTTTGCCTTCAGCCATGGATCGCCCTGCTGAGCTCTCTCTGCCTCAAGCAGCAACTCCAGTGTGCATCCAGCCTACAGAAAGCAGAGTGCCTTTGCCTGAGCACTGCTGTGCTGGGGCAGCACCCTGAAGGCCTCCTAGGGCCTTCGCTCCCCTAACCCAGTCGTGCCACCCAGCCCATGCGGGGAGCAAAGTTCCCCCTTGGCAGGGCTCAGCGTGTGGCCTGGGTGTGGTTTCATGGCTGGGAAAGGGCAGATCCTGAAGCTGGGTGCCCACCTGGGAATGGGGCCCGGGGGGCAGAGCCGGCATGCCCTGGTTGGGAGGCAGGAGATCTGGGGCCTTCAAGCTGCATGCAAGGCCCCTCTCTGGCTGCCCCTCTTGCTTCTTCTCTGCTGCCAAGCCTCTCACACCCCACGTGCGTCTCATTGAAAGGAGGCAGGCTGCTTGCCATTCTTGGGCAGGCAATCACCCCAGGAGCCTCGTTTACCCGAAGGGGAGTGCGCACTGACCCAGAGCCTCCAGAGGAGCTGCCGTCTCTCCAGCCACAAAGGCCTGTAGCCGAGTCCATGGCAGCCTGTTGCATGGAGGGCTTCTGTGGGAGAGGGCCGTGCTGCCCTGGCAGGGGCTCGTTCTCACACTGCTTTCTGTGGGGAAACGCTGTGTGTGCCAGGGGTCTCCTGTGTGCACAAAATCTCTCCCCAGTGCCTGAGGTGCAGGGAGTCCTCTTTGGACCCAGAGCCATGCTCTAGGCGGGCCTCCCGTGCTGGGAGAGCCTCCACTTCCCCAACTGTCCAACTGCCTCAGGAACACCCTTCGAGGGAGTGTGGCTCTGACAGGCAGAAGGGCCCGAGTGAGGAACGTGGATGGCAGGCCAAAGCCCCTGTGCTGAGCAGTCCCCCTGCAAGTCCGAGCTGAAGGCTCTGTGCACCAGGCTCAAGCTGGAATGAGCCTGTGGCCTGGCCTCCAGTCCCAGGCTTGGCCTGGGCACTGCTAGGGCGGGCCCCAGCCCAGGCTCAGCCAGGCCTCCCTAGGGCCCGGGCTGGCCTAGGCCACTGCCAGCCAGCAGGGCCTCGACAGAGCACAGTTCATTCGAGTAGGCCCCCGGGGGTTGCCTGGGTGGCTCCTGCACTGCTGGGAAGCTGCAGGTCCGGAGGCTGTGTGTGCACGTGGCCACTGGGGCCTGAGCACAAGACAGGCCTGACCCCACTTGCAAGCAGGACTCCTGCCACCTCTTCGCTGCCTGCCACACCCCCTTGCTGCCTGCCCTGTCTTCACTGCTGGCAGGCCTCTGTGTGCCCAGGCCAGTCTAGGCCAAGGAAACAAGGGGCTTGCTCTCCCCTTGCTAGGAGCTCCTCCTCCAGCACTCTGGCCCAGGGGACACACGCCCCTGGACCAGCAGCCTGCAAGGAAGCTGCAGCTGAGCCATGCCCAAAGGCCTGCAGCACCTGGCAGGGAGCCCTCTGCTATGGCCAGCTTTCCCACTGCAAAGCCTTGGAGGAGTTCGTGGATGCTGGGGCCTGCAGCGTTTGCCGTCGCAGAGCACTGGGGGCCCAGAGCCTCCCCTGGGGCTTCCGAGCACTTTCCCACCCCCAGGCCCTTGGCACCCACTCTGCTGCCAGAGGGAAGTCCTAAGCAGGACTCTCGAGCTTGTGCAGCCAGAGGGCCTCCTGCTTGCAAATGTCCTCAGGAACTCCTTTGGAGTGAGGCCTCTCCTCCCATGCTGCTCAGCCAGCAGATGGTGCCATCGCTCCACCCAAAACCTCTCTGCTTTGCCTTCAGCCATGGATCGCCCTGCTGAGCTCTCTCTGCCTCAAGCAGCAACTCCAGTGTGCATCCAGCCTACAGAAAGCAGAGTGCCTTTGCCTGAGCACTGCTGTGCTGGGGCAGCACCCTGAAGGCCTCCTAGGGCCTTCGCTCCCCTAACCCAGTCGTGCCACCCAGCCCATGCGGGGAGCAAAGTTCCCCCTTGGCAGGGCTCAGCGTGTGGCCTGGGTGTGGTTTCATGGCTGGGAAAGGGCAGATCCTGAAGCTGGGTGCCCACCTGGGAATGGGGCCCGGGGGGCAGAGCCGGCATGCCCTGGTTGGGAGGCAGGAGATCTGGGGCCTTCAAGCTGCATGCAAGGCCCCTCTCTGGCTGCCCCTCTTGCTTCTTCTCTGCTGCCAAGCCTCTCACACCCCACGTGCGTCTCATTGAAAGGAGGCAGGCTGCTTGCCATTCTTGGGCAGGCAATCACCCCAGGAGCCTCGTTTACCCGAAGGGGAGTGCGCACTGACCCAGAGCCTAAAGAGGAGCTGCCGTCTCTCCAGACACAAAGGCCTGTAGCCGAGTCCATGGCAGCCTGTTGCATGGAGGGCTTCTGTGGGAGAGGGCCGTGCTGCCCTGGCAGGGGCTCGTTCTCACACTGCTTTCTGTGGGGAAACGCTGTGTGTGCCAGGGGTCTCCTGTGTGCACAAAATCTCTCCCCAGTGCCTGAGGTGCAGGGAGTCCTCTTTGGACCCAGAGCCATGCTCTAGGCGGGCCTCCCGTGCTGGGAGAGCCTCCACTTCCCCAACTGTCCAACTGCCTCAGGAACACCCTTCGAGGGAGTGTGGCTCTGACAGGCAGAAGGGCCCGAGTGAGGAACGTGGATGGCAGGCCAAAGCCCCTGTGCTGAGCAGTCCCCCTGCAAGTCCGAGCTGAAGGCTCTGTGCACCAGGCTCAAGCTGGAATGAGCCTTTGGCCTGGCCTCCAGTCCCAGGCTTGGCCTGGGCACTGCTAGGGCGGGTCCCAGCCCAGGCTCAGCCAGGCCTCCCTAGGGCCCGGGCTGGCCTAGGCCACTGCCAGCCAGCAGGGCCTCGACAGAGCACAGTTCATTCGAGTAGGCCCCCGGGGGTTGCCTGGGTGGCTGCTGCACTGCTGGGAAGCTGCAGGTCCGGAGGCTGTGTGTGCACGTGGCCACTGGGGCCTGAGCACAAGACAGGCCTGACCCCACTTGCAAGCAGGACTCCTGCCACCTCTTCGCTGCCTGCCACACCCCCTTGCTGCCTGCCCTGTCTTCACTGCTGGCAGGCCTCTGTGTGCCCAGGCCAGTCTAGGCCAAGGAAACAAGGGGCTTGCTCTCCCCTTGCTAGGAGCTCCTCCTCCAGCACTCTGGCCCAGGGGACACACGCCCCTGGACCAGCAGCCTGCAAGGAAGCTGCAGCTGAGCCATGCCCAAAGGCCTGCAGCACCTGGCAGGGAGCCCTCTGCTATGGCCAGCTTTCCCACTGCAAAGCCTTGGAGGAGTTCGTGGATGCTGGGGCCTGCAGCGTTTGCCGTCGGAGAGCACTGGGGGCCCAGAGCCTCCCCTGGGGCTTCCGAGCACTTTCCCACCCCCAGGCCCTTGGCACCCACTCTGCTGCCAGAGGGAAGTCCTAAGCAGGACTCTCGAGCTTGTGCAGCCAGAGGGCCTCCTGCTTGCAAATGTCCTCAGGAACTCCTTTGGAGTGAGGCCTCTCCTCCCATGCTGCTCAGCCAGCAGATGGTGCCATCGCTCCACCCAAAACCTCTCTGCTTTGCCTTCAGCCATGGATCGCCCTGCTGAGCTCTCTCTGCCTCAAGCAGCAACTCCACTGTGCATCCAGCCTACAGAAAGCAGAGTGCCTTTGCCTGAGCACTGCTGTGCTGGGGCAGCACCCTGAAGGCCTCCTAGGGCCTTCGCTCCCCTAACCCAGTTGTGCCACCCAGCCCATGCGGGGAGCAAAGTTCCCCCTTGGCAGGGCTCAGCGTGTGGCCTGGGTGTGGTTTCATGGCTGGGAAAGGGCAGATCCTGAAGCTGGGTGCCCACCTGGGAATGGGGCACCGGGGGCAGAGCCGGCATGCCCTGGTTGGGAGGCAGGAGATCTGGGGCCTTCAAGCTGCATGCAAGGCCCCTCTCTGGCTGCCCCTCTTGCTTCTTCTCTGCTGCCAAGCCTCTCACACCCCACGTGCGTCTCATTGAAAGGAGGCAGGCTGCTTGCCATTCTTGGGCAGGCCATCACACCAGGAGCCTCGTTTACCCGAAGGGGAGTGCGCACTGACCCAGAGCCTCCAGAGGAGCTGCCGTCTCTCCAGCCACAAAGGCCTGTAGCCGAGTCCATGGCAGCCTGTTGCATGGAGGGCTTCTGTGGGAGAGGGCCGTGCTGCCCTGGCAGGGGCTCGTTCTCACACTGCTTTCCGTGGGGAAACGCTGTGTGTGCCAAGGGTCTCCTGTGTGCACAAAATCTCTCCCCAGTGCCTGAGGTGCAGGGAGTCCTCTTTGGACCCAGAGCCATGCTCTAGGCGGGCCTCCCGTGCTGGGAGAGTCTCCACTTCCCCAACTGTCCAACTGCCTCAGGAACACCCTTCGAGGGAGTGTGGCTCTGACAGGCAGAAGGGACCGAGTGAGGAACGTGGATGGCAGGCCAAAGCCACTGTGCTGAGCAGTCCCCCTGCAAGTCCGAGCTGAAGGCTCTGTGCACCAGGCTCAAGCTGGAATGAGCCTGTGGCCTGGCCTCCAGTCCCAGGCTTGGCCTGGGCACTGCTAGGGCGGGCCCCAGCCCAGGCTCAGCCAGGCCTCCCTAGGGCCCGGGCTGGCCTAGGCCACTGCCAGCCAGCAGGGCCTCGACAGAGCACAGTTCATTCGAGTAGGCCCCCGGGGGTTGCCTGGGTGGCTCCTGCACTGCTGGGAAGCTGCAGGTCCGGAGGCTGTGTGTGCACGTGGCCACTGGGGCCTGAGCACAAGACAGGCCTGACCCCACTTGCAAGCAGGACTCCTGCCACCTCTTCGCTGCCTGCCACACCCCCTTGCTGCCTGCCCTGTCTTCACTGCTGGCAGGCCTCTGTGTGCCCAGGCCAGTCTAGGCCAAGGAAACAAGGGGCTTGCTCTCCCCTTGCTAGGAGCTCCTCCTCCAGCACTCTGGCCCAGGGGACACACGCCCCTGGACCAGCAGCCTGCAAGGAAGCTGCAGCTGAGCCATGCCCAAAGGCCTGCAGCACCTGGCAGGGAGCCCTCTGCTATGGCCAGCTTTCCCACTGCAAAGCCTTGGAGGAGTTCGTGGATGCTGGGGCCTGCAGCGTTTGCCGTCGGAGAGCACTGGGGGCCCAGAGCCTCCCCTGGGGCTTCCGAGCACTTTCCCACCCCCAGGCCCTTGGCACCCACTCTGCTGCCAGAGGGAAGTCCTAAGCAGGACTCTCGAGCTTGTGCAGCCAGAGGGCCTCCTGCTTGCAAATGTCCTCAGGAACTCCTTTGGAGTGAGGCCTCTCCTCCCATGCTGCTCAGCCAGCAGATGGTGCCATCGCTCCACCCAAAACCTCTCTGCTTTGCCTTCAGCCATGGATCGCCCTGCTGAGCTCTCTCTGCCTCAAGCAGCAACTCCAGTGTGCATGCAGCCTACAGAAAGCAGAGTGCCTTTGCCTGAGCACTGCTGTGCTGGGGCAGCACCCTGAAGGCCTCCTAGGGCCTTCGCTCCCCTAACCCAGTTGTGCCACCCAGCCCATGCGGGGAGCAAAGTTCCCCCTTGGCAGGGCTCAGCGTGTGGCCTGGGTGTGGTTTCATGGCTGGGAAAGGGCAGATCCTGAAGCTGGGTGCCCACCTGGGAATGGGGCCCCGGGGGCAGAGCCGGCATGCCCTGGTTGGGAGGCAGGAGATCTGGGGCCTTCAAGCTGCATGCAAGGCCCCTCTCTGGCTGCCCCTCTTGCTTCTTCTCTGCTGCCAAGCCTCTCACACCCCACGTGCGTCTCATTGAAAGGAGGCAGGCTGCTTGCCATTCTTGGGCAGGCAATCAGCCCAGGAGCCTCGTTTACCCGAAGGGGAGCGCGCACTGACCCAGAGCCTCCAGAGGAGCTGCCGTCTCTCCAGCCACAAAGGCCTGTAGCCGAGTCCATGGCAGCCTGTTGCATGGAGGGCTTCTGTGGGAGAGGGCCGTGCTGCCCTGGCAGGGGCTCGTTCTCACACTGCTTTCCGTGGGGAAACGCTGTGTGTGCCAAGGGTCTCCTGTGTGCACAAAATCTCTCCCCAGTGCCTGAGGTGCAGGGAGTCCTCTTTGGACCCAGAGCCATGCTCTAGGCGGGCCTCCCGTGCTGGGAGAGCCTCCACTTCCCCAACTGTCCAACTGCCTCAGGAACACCCTTCGAGGGAGTGTGGCTCTGACAGGCAGAAGGGCCCGAGTGAGGAACGTGGATGGCAGGCCAAAGCCACTGTGCTGAGCAGTCCCCCTGCAAGTCCGAGCCGAAGGCTCTGTGCACCAGGCTCAAGCTGGAATGAGCCTGTGGCCTGGCCTCCAGTCCCAGGCTTGGCCTGGGCACTGCTAGGGCGGGCCCCAGCCCAGGCTCAGCCAGGCCTCCCTAGGGCCCGGGCTGGCCTAGGCCACTGCCAGCCAGCAGGGCCTCGACAGAGCACAGTTCATTCGAGTAGGCCCCCGGGGGTTGCCTGGGTGGCTCCTGCACTGCTGGGAAGCTGCAGGTCCGGAGGCTGTGTGTGCACGTGGCCACTGGGGCCTGAGCACAAGACAGGCCTGACCCCACTTGCAAGCAGGACTCCTGCCACCTCTTCGCTGCCTGCCACACCCCCTTGCTGCCTGCCCTGTCTTCACTGCTGGCAGGCCTCTGTGTGCCCAGGCCAGTCTAGGCCAAGGAAACAAGGGGCTTGCTCTCCCCTTGCTAGGAGCTCCTCCTCCAGCACTCTGGCCCAGGGGACACACGCCCCTGGACCAGCAGCCTGCAAGGAAGCTGCAGCTGAGCCATGCCCAAAGGCCTGCAGCACCTGGCAGGGAGCCCTCTGCTATGGCCAGCTTTCCCACTGCAAAGCCTTGGAGGAGTTCGTGGATGCTGGGGCCTGCAGCGTTTGCCGTCGGAGAGCACTGGGGGCCCAGAGCCTCCCCTGGGGCTTCCGAGCACTTTCCCACCCCCAGGCCCTTGGCACCCACTCTGCTGCCAGAGGGAAGTCCTAAGCAGGACTCTCGAGCTTGTGCAGCCAGAGGGCCTCCTGCTTGCAAATGTCCTCAGGAACTCCTTTGGAGTGAGGCCTCTCCTCCCATGCTGCTCAGCCAGCAGATGGTGCCATCGCTCCACCCAAAACCTCTCTGCTTTGCCTTCAGCCATGGATCGCCCTGCTGAGCTCTCTCTGCCTCAAGCAGCAACTCCAGTGTGCATCCAGCCTACAGAAAGCAGAGTGCCTTTGCCTGAGCACTGCTGTGCTGGGGCAGCACCCTGAAGGCCTCCTAGGGCCTTCGCTCCCCTAACCCAGTTGTGCCACCCAGCCGATGCGGGGAGCAAAGTTCCCCCTTGGCAGGGCTCAGCGTGTGGCCTGGGTGTGGTTTCATGGCTGGGAAAGGGCAGATCCTGAAGCTGGGTGCCCACCTGGGAATGGGGCCCCGGGGGCAGAGCCGGCATGCCCTGGTTGGGAGGCAGGAGATCTGGGGCCTTCAAGCTGCATGCAAGGCCCCTCTCTGGCTGCCCCTCTTGCTTCTTCTCTGCTGCCAAGCCTCTCACACCCCACGTGCGTCTCATTGAAAGGAGGCAGGCTGCTTGCCATTCTTGGGCAGGCAATCAGCCCAGGAGCCTCGTTTACCCGAAGGGGAGCGCGCACTGACCCAGAGCCTCCAGAGGAGCTGCCGTCTCTCCAGCCACAAAGGCCTGTAGCCGAGTCCATGGCAGCCTGTTGCATGGAGGGCTTCTGTGGGAGAGGGCCGTGCTGCCCTGGCAGGGGCTCGTTCTCACACTGCTTTCCGTGGGGAAACACTGTGTGTGCCAAGGGTCTCCTGTGTGCACAAAATCTCTCCCCAGTGCCTGAGGTGCAGGGAGTCCTCTTTGGACCCAGAGCCATGCTCTAGGCGGGCCTCCCGTGCTGGGAGAGCCTCCACTTCCCCAACTGTCCAACTGCCTCAGGAACACCCTTCGAGGGAGTGTGGCTCTGACAGGCAGAAGGGCCCAAGTGAGGAACGTGGATGGCAGGCCAAAGCCACTGTGCTGAGCAGTCCCCCTGCAAGTCCGAGCTGAAGGCTCTGTGCACCAGGCTCAAGCTGGAATGAGCCTGTGGCCTGGCCTCCAGTCCCAGGCTTGGCCTGGGCACTGCTAGGGCGGGCCCCAGCCCAGGCTCAGCCAGGCCTCCCTAGGGCCCGGGCTGGCCTAGGCCACTGCCAGCCAGCAGGGCGTCGACAGAGCACAGTTCATTCGAGTAGGCCCCCGGGGGTTGCCTGGGTGGCTCCTGCACTGCTGGGAAGCTGCAGGTCCGGAGGCTGTGTGTGCACGTGGCCACTGGGGCCTGAGCACAAGACAGGCCTGACCCCACTTGCAAGCAGGACTCCTGCCACCTCTTCGCTGCCTGCCACACCCCCTTGCTGCCTGCCCTGTCTTCACTGCTGGCAGGCCTCTGTGTGCCCAGGCCAGTCTAGGCCAAGGAAACAAGGGGCTTGCTCTCCCCTTGCTAGGAGCTCCTCCTCCAGCACTCTGGCCCAGGGGACACACGCCCCTGGACCAGCAGCCTGCAAGGAAGCTGCAGCTGAGCCATGCCCAAAGGCCTGCAGCACCTGGCAGGGAGCCCTCTGCTATGGCCAGCTTTCCCACTGCAAAGCCTTGGAGGAGTTCGTGGATGCTGGGGCCTGCAGCGTTTGCCGTCGGAGAGCACTGGGGGCCCAGAGCCTCCCCTGGGGCTTCCGAGCACTTTCCCACCCCCAGGCCCTTGGCACCCACTCTGCTGCCAGAGGGAAGTCCTAAGCAGGACTCTCGAGCTTGTGCAGCCAGAGGGCCTCCTGCTTGCAAATGTCCTCAGGAACTCCTTTGGAGTGAGGCCTCTCCTCCCATGCTGCTCAGCCAGCAGATGGTGCCATCGCTCCACCCAAAACCTCTCTGCTTTGCCTTCAGCCATGGATTGCCCTGCTGAGCTCTCTCTGCCTCAAGCAGCAACTCCAGTGTGCATCCAGCCTACAGAAAGCAGAGTGCCTTTGCCTGAGCACTGCTGTGCTGGGGCAGCACCCTGAAGGCCTCCTAGGGCCTTCGCTCCCCTAACCCAGTCGTGCCACCCAGCCCATGCGGGGAGCAAAGTTCCCCCTTGGCAGGGCTCAGCGTGTGGCCTGGGTGTGGTTTCATGGCTGGGAAAGGGCAGATCCTGAAGCTGGGTGCCCACCTGGGAATGGGGCCCGGGGGGCAGAGCCGGCATGCCCTGACTGGGAGGCAGGAGATCTGGGGCCTTCAAGCTGCATGCAAGGCCCCTCTCTGGCTGCCCCTCTTGCTTCTTCTCTGCTGCCAAGCCTCTCACACCCCACGTGCGTCTCATTGAAAGGAGGCAGGCTGCTTGCCATTCTTGGGCAGGCAATCAGCCCAGGAGCCTCGTTTACCCAAAGGGGAGTGCGCACTGACCCAGAGCCTCCAGAGGAGCTGCCGTCTCTCCAGCCACAAAGGCCTGTAGCCGAGTCCATGGCAGCCTGTTGCATGGAGGGCTTCCGTGGGAGAGGGCCGTGCTGCCCTGGCAGGGGCTCGTTCTCACACTGCTTTCCATGGGGAAACGCTGTGTGCCAAGGGTCTCCTGTGTGCACAAAATCTCTCCCCAGTGCCTGAGGTGCAGGGAGTCCTCTTTGGACCCAGAGCCATGCTCTAGGCGGGCCTCCCGTGCTGGGAGAGCCTCCACTTCCCCAACTGTCCAACTGCCTCAGGAACACCCTTCGAGGGAGTGTGGCTCTGACAGGCAGAAGGGCCCGAGTGAGGAACGTGGATGGCAGGCCAAAGCCACTGTGCTGAGCAGTCCCCCTGCAAGTCCGAGCTGAAGGCTCTGTGCACCAGGCTCAAGCTGGAATGAGCCTGTGGCCTGGCCTCCAGTCCCAGGCTTGGCCTGGGCACTGCTAGGGCGGGCCCCAGCCCAGGCTCAGCCAGGCCTCCCTAGGGCCCGGGCTGGCCTAGGCCACTGCCAGCCAGCAGGGCCTCGACAGAGCACAGTTCATTCGAGTAGGCCCCCGGGGGTTGCCTGGGTGGCTCCTGCACTGCTGGGAAGCTGCAGGTCCGGAGGCTGTGTGTGCACGTGGCCACTGGGGCCTGAGCACAAGACAGGCCTGACCCCACTTGCAAGCAGGACTCCTGCCACCTCTTCGCTGCCTGCCACACCCCCTTGCTGCCTGCCCTGTCTTCACTGCTGGCAGGCCTCTGTGTGCCCAGGCCAGTCTAGGCCAAGGAAACAAGGGGCTTGCTCTCCCCTTGCTAGGAGCTCCTCCTCCAGCACTCTGGCCCAGGGGACACACGCCCCTGGACCAGCAGCCTGCAAGGAAGCTGCAGCTGAGCCATGCCCAAAGGCCTGCAGCACCTGGCAGGGAGCCCTCTGCTATGGACAGCTTTCCCACTGCAAAGCCTTGGAGGAGTTCGTGGATGCCGGGGCCTGCAGCGTTTTCCGTCGGAGAGCACTGGGGGCCCAGAGCCTCCCCTGTGGCTTCCGAGCACTTTCCCACCCACAGGCCCTTGGCACCCACTCTGCTGCCAGAGGCAAGTCCTCAGCAGGACTCTCGAGCTTGTGCAGCCAGAGGGCCTCCTGCTTGCAAACGTCCTCAGGACCTCCTTTGGAGTGAGGCCTCTCCTCCCATGCTGGTCAGCCAGCAGATGGTGCCATCGCTCCACCCAAAACCTCTCTGCTTTGCCTTCAGCCCTGGCTCGCCCTGCGGAGCTCTCTCTGCCTCAAGCAGCAACTCCAGTGTGCATCCAGCCTACAGAAAGCAGAGTGCCTTTGCCTGAGCACTGCTGTGCTGGGGCAGCACCCTGAAGGCCTCCTAGGGCCTTCTCTCCCCTAAGCCAGTCGTGCCACCCAGCCCATGCGGGGAGCAACGTTCCCCCTTGGCAGGGCTCCGCGTGTGGCCTGGGTGTGGTTTCATGGCTGGGAAAGGGCAGATCCTGAAGCTGGGTGCCCACCTGGGAATGGGGCCCGGGGGGCAGAGCCGGCATGCCCTGGTTGGGAGGCAGGAGATCTGGGGCCTTCAAGCTGCATGCAAATCCCCTCTCTGGCTGCCCCTCTTGCTTCTTCTCTGCTGCCAAGCCTCTCACACCCCACGTGCGTCTCATTGAAAGGAGGCAGGCTGCTTGCCATTCTTGGGCAGGGAATCACCCCAGGAGCCTCGTTTACCCGAAGGGGAGTGCACACGGACCCAGAGCCTCCAGAGGAGCTGCCGTCTCTCCAGCCACAAAGGCCTGGAGCCGAGTCCATGGCAGCCTGTCGCATGGAGGGCTTCTGTGGGAGAGGGCCGTGCTTCCCTGGCAGGGGCTCGTTCTCACACTGCTTTCCGTGGGGAAACACTGTGTGTGCCAAGGGTCTCCTGTGTGCACAAAAGCTCTCGCCAGTGCCTGAGGTGCAGGGAGTCCTCTTTGGACCCAGAGCCATGCTCTAGGCAGGCCTCCCGTGCTGGGAGAGCCTCCGCTTCCCCAACTGTCCAACTGCCTCAGGAACACACTTCGAGGGAGTGGGGCTCTGACAGGCAGAAGGGCCCGAGTGAGGAACGTGGATGGCAGGCCAAAGCCACTGTGCTGAGCAGTCCCCCTGCAAGTCCGAGCTGAAGGCTCTGTGCACCAGGCTCAAGCTGGAATGAGCCTGTAGCCTGGCCTCCAGTCCCAGGCTTGGCCTGGGCACTGCTAGGGCGGGCCCCAGCCCAGGCTCAGCCAGGCCTCCCTAGGGCCCGGGCTGGCCTAGGCCCCTGCCAGCCAGCAGGGCCTCGACAGAGCACAGTTCATTCGAGTAGGCCCCAGGGGGTTGCCTGGGTGTCTCCTGCACTGCTGGGAAGCTGCAGGTCTGGAGGCTGTGTGTGCACGTGGCCACTGGGGCCTGATCACAAGACAGGCCTGACCCCACTTGCAAGCAGGACTCCTGCCACCTCTTCGCTGCCTGCCACACCCCCTTGCTGCCTGCCCTGTCTTCACTGCTGGCAGGCCTCTGTGTGCCCAGGCCAGTCTAGGCCAAGGAAACAAGGGGCTTGCTCTCCCCTTGCTAGGAGCTCCTCCTCCAGCACTCTGGCCCAGGGGACACACGCCCCTGGACCAGCAGCCTGCAAGGAAGCTGCAGCTGAGCCATGCCCAAAGGCCTGCAGCACCTGGCAGGGAGCCCTCTGCTATGGACAGCTTTCCCACTGCAAAGCCTTGGAGGAGTTCGTGGATGCCGGGGCCTGCAGCGTTTTGCGTCGGAGAGCACTGGGGGCCCAAAGCCTCCCCTGTGGCTTCCGAGCACTTTCCCACCCACAGGCCCTTGGCACCCACTCTGCTGCCAGAGGCAAGTCCTCAGCAGGACTCTCGAGCTTGTGCAGCCAGAGGGCCTCCTGCTTGCAAATGTCCTCAGGACCTCCTTTGGAGTGAGGCCTCTCCTCCCATGCTGGTCAGCCAGCAGATGGTGCCATCGCTCCACCCAAAACCTCTCTGCTTTGCCTTCAGCCCTGGCTCGCCCTGCGGAGCTCTCTCTGCCTCAAGCAGCAACTCCAGTGTGCATCCAGCCTACAGAAAGCAGAGTGCCTTTGCCTGAGCACTGCTGTGCTGGGGCAGCACCCTGAAGGCCTCCTAGGGCCTTCTCTCCCCTAAGCCAGTCGTGCCACCCAGCCCATGCGGGGAGCAACGTTCCCCCTTGGCAGGGCTCCGCGTGTGGCCTGGGTGTGGTTTCATGGCTGGGAAAGGGCAGATCCTGAAGCTGGGTGCCCACCTGGGAATGGGGCCCGGGGGGCAGAGCCGGCATGCCCTGGTTGGGAGGCAGGAGATCTGGGGCCTTCAAGCTGCATGCAAGGCCCCTCTCTGGCTGCCCCTCTTGCTTCTTCTCTGCTGCCAAGCCTCTCACACCCCACGTGCGTCTCATTGAAAGGAGGCAGGCTGCTTGCCATTCTTGGGCAGGGAATCACCCCAGGAGCCTCGTTTACCCGAAGGGGAGTGCACACGGACCCAGAGCCTCCAGAGGAGCTGCCGTCTCTCCAGCCACAAAGGCCTGGAGCCGAGTCCATGGCAGCCTGTCGCATGGAGGGCTTCTGTGGGAGAGGGCCGTGCTTCCCTGGCAGGGGCTCGTTCTCACACTGCTTTCCGTGGGGAAACACTGTGTGTGCCAAGGGTCTCCTGTGTGCACAAAAGCTCTCGCCAGTGCCTGAGGTGCAGGGAGTCCTCTTTGGACCCAGAGCCATGCTCTAGGCAGGCCTCCCGTGCTGGGAGAGCCTCCGCTTCCCCAACTGTCCAACTGCCTCAGGAACACACTTCGAGGGAGTGGGGCTCTGACAGGCAGAAGGGCCCGAGTGAGGAACGTGGATGGCAGGCCAAAGCCACTGTGCTGAGCAGTCCCCCTGCAAGTCCGAGCTGAAGGCTCTGTGCACCAGGCTCAAGCTGGAATGAGCCTGTAGCCTGGCCTCCAGTCCCAGGCTTGGCCTGGGCACTGCTAGGGCGGGCCCCAGCCCAGGCTCAGCCAGGCCTCCCGAGGGCCCGGGCTGGCCGAGGCCCCTGCCAGCCAGCAGGGCCTCGACAGAGCACAGTTCATTCGAGTAGGCCCCAGGGGGTTGCCTGGGTGTCTCCTGCACTGCTGGGAAGCTGCAGGTCTGGAGGCTGTGTGTGCACGTGGCCACTGGGGCCTGATCACAAGACAGGCCTGACCCCACTTGCAAGCAGGACTCCTGCCACCTCTTCGCTGCCTGCCACACCCCCTTGCTGCCTGCCCTGTCTTCACTGCTGGCAGGCCTCTGTGTGCCCAGGCCAGTCTAGGCCAAGGAAACAAGGGGCTTGCTCTCCCCTTGCTAGGAGCTCCTCCTCCAGCACTCTGGCCCAGGGGACACACGCCCCTGGACCAGCAGCCTGCAAGGAAGCTGCAGCTGAGCCATGCCCAAAGGCCTGCAGCACCTGGCAGGGAGCCCTCTGCTATGGACAGCTTTCCCACTGCAAAGCCTTGGAGGAGTTCGTGGATGCCGGGGCCTGCAGCGTTTTGCGTCGGAGAGCACTGGGGGCCCAAAGCCTCCCCTGTGGCTTCCGAGCACTTTCCCACCCACAGGCCCTTGGCACCCACTCTGCTGCCAGAGGCAAGTCCTCAGCAGGACTCTCGAGCTTGTGCAGCCAGAGGGCCTCCTGCTTGCAAACGTCCTCAGGACCTCCTTTGGAGTGAGGCCTCTCCTCCCATGCTGGTCAGCCAGCAGATGGTGCCATCGCTCCACCCAAAACCTCTCTGCTTTGCCTTCAGCCCTGGCTCGCCCTGCGGAGCTCTCTCGGCCTCAAGCAGCAACTCCAGTGTGCATCCAGCCTACAGAAAGCAGAGTGCCTTTGCCTGAGCACTGCTGTGCTGGGGCAGCACCCTGAAGGCCTCCTAGGGCCTTCTCTCCCCTAAGCCAGTCGTGCCACCCAGCCCATGCGGGGAGCAACGTTCCCCCTTGGCAGGGCTCCGCGTGTGGCCTGGGTGTGGTTTCATGGCTGGGAAAGGGCAGATCCTGAAGCTGGGTGCCCACCTGGGAATGGGGCCCGGGGGGCAGAGCCGGCATGCCCTGGTTGGGAGGCAGGAGATCTGGGGCCTTCAAGCTGCATGCAAATCCCCTCTCTGGCTGCCCCTCTTGCTTCTTCTCTGCTGCCAAGCCTCTCACACCCCACGTGCGTCTCATTGAAAGGAGGCAGGCTGCTTGCCATTCTTGGGCAGGGAATCACCCCAGGAGCCTCGTTTACCCGAAGGGGAGTGCACACGGACCCAGAGCCTCCAGAGGAGCTGCCGTCTCTCCAGCCACAAAGGCCTGGAGCCGAGTCCATGGCAGCCTGTCGCATGGAGGGCTTCTGTGGGAGAGGGCCGTGCTTCCCTGGCAGGGGCTCGTTCTCACACTGCTTTCCGTGGGGAAACACTGTGTGTGCCAAGGGTCTCCTGTGTGCACAAAAGCTCTCGCCAGGGCCTGAGGTGCAGGGAGTCCTCTTTGGACCCAGAGCCATGCTCTAGGCAGGCCTCCCGTGCTGGGAGAGCCTCCACTTCCCCAACTGTCCAACTGCCTCAGGAACACACGTCGAGGGAGTGGGGCTCTGACAGGCAGAAGGGCCCGAGTGAGGAACGTGGATGGCAGGCCAAAGCCACTGTGCTGAGCAGTCCCCCTGCAAGTCCGAGCTGAAGGCTCTGTGCACCAGGCTCAAGCTGGAATGAGCCTGGAGCCTGGCCTCCAGTCCCAGGCTTGGCCTGGGCACTGCTAGGGCGGGCCCCAGCCCAGGCTCAGCCAGGCCTCCCTAGGGCCCGGGCTGGCCTAGGCCACTGCCAGCCAGCAGGGCGTCGACAGAGCACAGTTCATTCGAGTAGGCCCCCGGGGGTTGCCTGGGTGGCTCCTGCACTGCTGGGAAGCTGCAGGTCCGGAGGCTGTGTGTGCACGTGGCCACTGGGGCCTGAGCACAAGACAGGCCTGACCCCACTTGCAAGCAGGACTCCTGCCACCTCTTCGCTGCCTGCCACACCCCCTTGCTGCCTGCCCTGTCTTCACTGCTGGCAGGCCTCTGTGTGCCCAGGCCAGTCTAGGCCAAGGAAACAAGGGGCTTGCTCTCCCCTTGCTAGGAGCTCCTCCTCCAGCACTCTGGCCCAGGGGACACACGCCCCTGGACCAGCAGCCTGCAAGGAAGCTGCAGCTGAGCCATGCCCAAAGGCCTGCAGCACCTGGCAGGGAGCCCTCTGCTATGGCCAGCTTTCCCACTGCAAAGCCTTGGAGGAGTTCGTGGATGCTGGGGCCTGCAGCGTTTGCCGTCGCAGAGCACTGGGGGCCCAGAGCCTCCCCTGGGGCTTCCGAGCACTTTCCCACCCCCAGGCCCTTGGCACCCACTCTGCTGCCAGAGGGAAGTCCTAAGCAGGACTCTCGAGCTTGTGCAGCCAGAGGGCCTCCTGCTTGCAAATGTCCTCAGGAACTCCTTTGGAGTGAGGCCTCTCCTCCCATGCTGCTCAGCCAGCAGATGGTGCCATCGCTCCACCCAAAACCTCTCTGCTTTGCCTTCAGCCATGGATTGCCCTGCTGAGCTCTCTCTGCCTCAAGCAGCAACTCCAGTGTGCATCCAGCCTACAGAAAGCAGAGTGCCTTTGCCTGAGCACTGCTGTGCTGGGGCAGCACCCTGAAGGCCTCCTAGGGCCTTCGCTCCCCTAACCCAGTCGTGCCACCCAGCCCATGCGGGGAGCAAAGTTCCCCCTTGGCAGGGCTCAGCGTGTGGCCTGGGTGTGGTTTCATGGCTGGGAAAGGGCAGATCCTGAAGCTGGGTGCCCACCTGGGAATGGGGCCCGGGGGGCAGAGCCGGCATGCCCTGACTGGGAGGCAGGAGATCTGGGGCCTTCAAGCTGCATGCAAGGCCCCTCTCTGGCTGCCCCTCTTGCTTCTTCTCTGCTGCCAAGCCTCTCACACCCCACGTGCGTCTCATTGAAAGGAGGCAGGCTGCTTGCCATTCTTGGGCAGGCAATCAGCCCAGGAGCCTCGTTTACCCAAAGGGAAGTGCGCACTGACCCAGAGCCTCCAGAGGAGCTGCCGTCTCTCCAGCCACAAAGGCCTGTAGCCGAGTCCATGGCAGCCTGTTGCATGGAGGGCTTCCGTGGGAGAGGGCCGTGCTGCCCTGGCAGGGGCTCGTTCTCACACTGCTTTCCATGGGGAAACGCTGTGTGCCAAGGGTCTCCTGTGTGCACAAAATCTCTCCCCAGTGCCTGAGGTGCAGGGAGTCCTCTTTGGACCCAGAGCCATGCTCTAGGCGGGCCTCCCGTGCTGGGAGAGCCTCCACTTCCCCAACTGTCCAACTGCCTCAGGAACACCCTTCGAGGGAGTGTGGCTCTGACAGGCAGAAGGGCCCGAGTGAGGAACGTGGATGGCAGGCCAAAGCCACTGTGCTGAGCAGTCCCCCTGCAAGTCCGAGCTGAAGGCTCTGTGCACCAGGCTCAAGCTGGAATGAGCCTGTGGCCTGGCCTCCAGTCCCAGGCTTGGCCTGGGCACTGCTAGGGCGGGCCCCAGCCCAGGCTCAGCCAGGCCTCCCTAGGGCCCGGGCTGGCCTAGGCCACTGCCAGCCAGCAGGGCGTCGACAGAGCACAGTTCATTCGAGTAGGCCCCCGGGGGTTGCCTGGGTGGCTCCTGCACTGCTGGGAAGCTGCAGGTCCGGAGGCTGTGTGTGCACGTGGCCACTGGGGCCTGAGCACAAGACAGGCCTGACCCCACTTGCAAGCAGGACTCCTGCCACCTCTTCGCTGCCTGCCACACCCCCTTGCTGCCTGCCCTGTCTTCACTGCTGGCAGGCCTCTGTGTGCCCAGGCCAGTCTAGGCCAAGGAAACAAGGGGCTTGCTCTCCCCTTGCTAGGAGCTCCTCCTCCAGCACTCTGGCCCAGGGGACACACGCCCCTGGACCAGCAGCCTGCAAGGAAGCTGCAGCTGAGCCATGCCCAAAGGCCTGCAGCACCTGGCAGGGAGCCCTCTGCTATGGCCAGCTTTCCCACTGCAAAGCCTTGGAGGAGTTCGTGGATGCTGGGGCCTGCAGCGTTTGCCGTCGGAGAGCACTGGGGGCCCAGAGCCTCCCCTGGGGCTTCCGAGCACTTTCCCACCCCCAGGCCCTTGGCACCCACTCTGCTGCCAGAGGGAAGTCCTAAGCAGGACTCTCGAGCTTGTGCAGCCAGAGGGCCTCCTGCTTGCAAATGTCCTCAGGAACTCCTTTGGAGTGAGGCCTCTCCTCCCATGCTGCTCAGCCAGCAGATGGTGCCATCGCTCCACCCAAAACCTCTCTGCTTTGCCTTCAGCCATGGATCGCCCTGCTGAGCTCTCTCTGCCTCAAGCAGCAACTCCAGTGTGCATCCAGCCTACAGAAAGCAGAGTGCCTTTGCCTGAGCACTGCTGTGCTGGGGCAGCACCCTGAAGGCCTCCTAGGGCCTTCGCTCCCCTAACCCAGTTGTGCCACCCAGCCCATGCGGGGAGCAAAGTTCCCCCTTGGCAGGGCTCAGCGTGTGGCCTGGGTGTGGTTTCATGGCTGGGAAAGGGCAGATCCTGAAGCTGGGTGCCCACCTGGGAATGGGGCCCCGGGGGCAGAGCCGGCATGCCCTGGTTGGGAGGCAGGAGATCTGGGGCCTTCAAGCTGCATGCAAGGCCCCTCTCTGGCTGCCCCTCTTGCTTCTTCTCTGCTGCCAAGCCTCTCACACCCCACGTGCGTCTCATTGAAAGGAGGCAGGCTGCTTGCCATTCTTGGGCAGGCAATCAGCCCAGGAGCCTCGTTTACCCGAAGGGGAGCGCGCACTTACCCAGAGCCTCCAGAGGAGCTGCCGTCTCTCCAGCCACAAAGGCCTGTAGCCGAGTCCATGGCAGCCTGTTGCATGGAGGGCTTCTGTGGGAGAGGGCCGTGCTGCCCTGGCAGGGGCTCGTTCTCACACTGCTTTCCGTGGGGAAACGCTGTGTGTGCCAAGGGTCTCCTGTGTGCACAAAATCTCTCCCCAGTGCCTGAGGTGCAGGGAGTCCTCTTTGGACCCAGAGCCATGCTCTAGGCGGGCCTCCCGTGCTGGGAGAGCCTCCACTTCCCCAACTGTCCAACTGCCTCAGGAACACCCTTCGAGGGAGTGTGGCTCTGACAGGCAGAAGGGCCCAAGTGAGGAACGTGCATGGCAGGCCAAAGCCACTGTGCTGAGCAGTCCCCCTGCAAGTCCGAGCTGAAGGCTCTGTGCACCAGGCTCAAGCTGGAATGAGCCTGTGGCCTGGCCTCCAGTCCCAGGCTTGGCCTGGGCACTGCTAGGGCGGGCCCCAGCCCAGGCTCAGCCAGGCCTCCCTAGGGCCCGGGCTGGCCTAGGCCACTGCCAGCCAGCAGGGCGTCGACAGAGCACAGTTCATTCGAGTAGGCCCCCGGGGGTTGCCTGGGTGGCTCCTGCACTGCTGGGAAGCTGCAGGTCCGGAGGCTGTGTGTGCACGTGGCCACTGGGGCCTGAGCACAAGACAGGCCTGACCCCACTTGCAAGCAGGACTCCTGCCACCTCTTCGCTGCCTGCCACACCCCCTTGCTGCCTGCCCTGTCTTCACTGCTGGCAGGCCTCTGTGTGCCCAGGCCAGTCTAGGCCAAGGAAACAAGGGGCTTGCTCTCCCCTTGCTAGGAGCTCCTCCTCCAGCACTCTGGCCCAGGGGACACACGCCCCTGGACCAGCAGCCTGCAAGGAAGCTGCAGCTGAGCCATGCCCAAAGGCCTGCAGCACCTGGCAGGGAGCCCTCTGCTATGGCCAGCTTTCCCACTGCAAAGCCTTGGAGGAGTTCGTGGATGCTGGGGCCTGCAGCGTTTGCCGTCGCAGAGCACTGGGGGCCCAGAGCCTCCCCTGGGGCTTCCGAGCACTTTCCCACCCCCAGGCCCTTGGCACCCACTCTGCTGCCAGAGGGAAGTCCTAAGCAGGACTCTCGAGCTTGTGCAGCCAGAGGGCCTCCTGCTTGCAAATGTCCTCAGGAACTCCTTTGGAGTGAGGCCTCTCCTCCCATGCTGCTCAGCCAGCAGATGGTGCCATCGCTCCACCCAAAACCTCTCTGCTTTGCCTTCAGCCATGGATTGCCCTGCTGAGCTCTCTCTGCCTCAAGCAGCAACTCCAGTGTGCATCCAGCCTACAGAAAGCAGAGTGCCTTTGCCTGAGCACTGCTGTGCTGGGGCAGCACCCTGAAGGCCTCCTAGGGCCTTCGCTCCCCTAACCCAGTCGTGCCACCCAGCCCATGCGGGGAGCAAAGTTCCCCCTTGGCAGGGCTCAGCGTGTGGCCTGGGTGTGGTTTCATGGCTGGGAAAGGGCAGATCCTGAAGCTGGGTGCCCACCTGGGAATGGGGCCCGGGGGGCAGAGCCGGCATGCCCTGACTGGGAGGCAGGAGATCTGGGGCCTTCAAGCTGCATGCAAGGCCCCTCTCTGGCTGCCCCTCTTGCTTCTTCTCTGCTGCCAAGCCTCTCACACCCCACGTGCGTCTCATTGAAAGGAGGCAGGCTGCTTGCCATTCTTGGGCAGGCAATCAGCCCAGGAGCCTCGTTTACCCAAAGGGAAGTGCGCACTGACCCAGAGCCTCCAGAGGAGCTGCCGTCTCTCCAGCCACAAAGGCCTGTAGCCGAGTCCATGGCAGCCTGTTGCATGGAGGGCTTCCGTGGGAGAGGGCCGTGCTGCCCTGGCAGGGGCTCGTTCTCACACTGCTTTCCATGGGGAAACGCTGTGTGCCAAGGGTCTCCTGTGTGCACAAAATCTCTCCCCAGTGCCTGAGGTGCAGGGAGTCCTCTTTGGACCCAGAGCCATGCTCTAGGCGGGCCTCCCGTGCTGGGAGAGCCTCCACTTCCCCAACTGTCCAACTGCCTCAGGAACACCCTTCGAGGGAGTGTGGCTCTGACAGGCAGAAGGGCCCGAGTGAGGAACGTGGATGGCAGGCCAAAGCCACTGTGCTGAGCAGTCCCCCTGCAAGTCCGAGCTGAAGGCTCTGTGCACCAGGCTCAAGCTGGAATGAGCCTGTGGCCTGGCCTCCAGTCCCAGGCTTGGCCTGGGCACTGCTAGGGCGGGCCCCAGCCCAGGCTCAGCCAGGCCTCCCTAGGGCCCGGGCTGGCCTAGGCCACTGCCAGCCAGCAGGGCCTCGACAGAGCACAGTTCATTCGAGTAGGCCCCCGGGGGTTGCCTGGGTGGCTCCTGCACTGCTGGGAAGCTGCAGGTCCGGAGGCTGTGTGTGCACGTGGCCACTGGGGCCTGAGCACAAGACAGGCCTGACCCCACTTGCAAGCAGGACTCCTGCCACCTCTTCGCTGCCTGCCACACCCCCTTGCTGCCTGCCCTGTCTTCACTGCTGGCAGGCCTCTGTGTGCCCAGGCCAGTCTAGGCCAAGGAAACAAGGGGCTTGCTCTCCCCTTGCTAGGAGCTCCTCCTCCAGCACTCTGGCCCAGGGGACACACGCCCCTGGACCAGCAGCCTGCAAGGAAGCTGCAGCTGAGCCATGCCCAAAGGCCTGCAGCACCTGGCAGGGAGCCCTCTGCTATGGCCAGCTTTCCCACTGCAAAGCCTTGGAGGAGTTCGTGGATGCTGGGGCCTGCAGCGTTTGCCGTCGGAGAGCACTGGGGGCCCAGAGCCTCCCCTGGGGCTTCCGAGCACTTTCCCACCCCCAGGCCCTTGGCACCCACTCTGCTGCCAGAGGGAAGTCCTAAGCAGGACTCTCGAGCTTGTGCAGCCAGAGGGCCTCCTGCTTGCAAATGTCCTCAGGAACTCCTTTGGAGTGAGGCCTCTCCTCCCATGCTGCTCAGCCAGCAGATGGTGCCATCGCTCCACCCAAAACCTCTCTGCTTTGCCTTCAGCCATGGATCGCCCTGCTGAGCTCTCTCGGCCTCAAGCAGCAACTCCAGTGTGCATCCAGCCTACAGAAAGCAGAGTGCCTTTGCCTGAGCACTGCTGTGCTGGGGCAGCACCCTGAAGGCCTCCTAGGGCCTTCGCTCCCCTAACCCAGTTGTGCCACCCAGCCCATGCGGGGAGCAAAGTTCCCCCTTGGCAGGGCTCAGCGTGTGGCCTGGGTGTGGTTTCATGGCTGGGAAAGGGCAGATCCTGAAGCTGGGTGCCCACCTGGGAATGGGGCCCCGGGGGCAGAGCCGGCATGCCCTGGTTGGGAGGCAGGAGATCTGGGGCCTTCAAGCTGCATGCAAGGCCCCTCTCTGGCTGCCCCTCTTGCTTCTTCTCTGCTGCCAAGCCTCTCACACCCCACGTGCGTCTCATTGAAAGGAGGCAGGCTGCTTGCCATTCTTGGGCAGGCAATCAGCCCAGGAGCCTCGTTTACCCGAAGGGGAGCGCGCACTTACCCAGAGCCTCCAGAGGAGCTGCCGTCTCTCCAGCCACAAAGGCCTGTAGCCGAGTCCATGGCAGCCTGTTGCATGGAGGGCTTCTGTGGGAGAGGGCCGTGCTGCCCTGGCAGGGGCTCGTTCTCACACTGCTTTCCGTGGGGAAACGCTGTGTGTGCCAAGGGTCTCCTGTGTGCACAAAATCTCTCCCCAGTGCCTGAGGTGCAGGGAGTCCTCTTTGGACCCAGAGCCATGCTCTAGGCGGGCCTCCCGTGCTGGGAGAGCCTCCACTTCCCCAACTGTCCAACTGCCTCAGGAACACCCTTCGAGGGAGTGTGGCTCTGACAGGCAGAAGGGCCCAAGTGAGGAACGTGCATGGCAGGCCAAAGCCACTGTGCTGAGCAGTCCCCCTGCAAGTCCGAGCTGAAGGCTCTGTGCACCAGGCTCAAGCTGGAATGAGCCTGTGGCCTGGCCTCCAGTCCCAGGCTTGGCCTGGGCACTGCTAGGGCGGGCCCCAGCCCAGGCTCAGCCAGGCCTCCCTAGGGCCCGGGCTGGCCTAGGCCACTGCCAGCCAGCAGGGCCTCGACAGAGCACAGTTCATTCGAGTAGGCCCCCGGGGGTTGCCTGGGTGGCTCCTGCACTGCTGGGAAGCTGCAGGTCCGGAGGCTGTGTGTGCACGTGGCCACTGGGGCCTGAGCACAAGACAGGCCTGACCCCACTTGCAAGCAGGACTCCTGCCACCTCTTCGCTGCCTGCCACACCCCCTTGCTGCCTGCCCTGTCTTCACTGCTGGCAGGCCTCTGTGTGCCCAGGCCAGTCTAGGCCAAGGAAACAAGGGGCTTGCTCTCCCCTTGCTAGGAGCTCCTCCTCCAGCACTCTGGCCCAGGGGACACACGCCCCTGGACCAGCAGCCTGCAAGGAAGCTGCAGCTGAGCCATGCCCAAAGGCCTGCAGCACCTGGCAGGGAGCCCTCTGCTATGGCCAGCTTTCCCACTGCAAAGCCTTGGAGGAGTTCGTGGATGCTGGGGCCTGCAGCGTTTGCCGTCGCAGAGCACTGGGGGCCCAGAGCCTCCCCTGGGGCTTCCGAGCACTTTCCCACCCCCAGGCCCTTGGCACCCACTCTGCTGCCAGAGGGAAGTCCTAAGCAGGACTCTCGAGCTTGTGCAGCCAGAGGGCCTCCTGCTTGCAAATGTCCTCAGGAACTCCTTTGGAGTGAGGCCTCTCCTCCCATGCTGCTCAGCCAGCAGATGGTGCCATCGCTCCACCCAAAACCTCTCTGCTTTGCCTTCAGCCATGGATCGCCCTGCTGAGCTCTCTCTGCCTCAAGCAGCAACTCCAGTGTGCATCCAGCCTACAGAAAGCAGAGTGCCTTTGCCTGAGCACTGCTGTGCTGGGGCAGCACCCTGAAGGCCTCCTAGGGCCTTCGCTCCCCTAACCCAGTTGTGCCACCCAGCCGATGCGGGGAGCAATGTTCCCCCTTGGCAGGGCTCAGCGTGTGGCCTGGGTGTGGTTTCATGGCTGGGAAAGGGCAGATCCTGAAGCTGGGTGCCCACCTGGGAATGGGGCCCTGGGGGCAGAGCCGGCATGCCCTGGTTGGGAGGCAGGAGATCTGGGGCCTTCAAGCTGCATGCAAGGCCCCTCTCTGGCTGCCCCTCTTGCTTCTTCTCTGCTGCCAAGCCTCTCACACCCCACGTGCGTCTCATTGAAAGGAGGCAGGCTGCTTGCCATTCTTGGGCAGGCCATCACACCAGGAGCCTCGTTTACCCGAAGGGGAGTGCGCACTGACCCAGAGCCTCCAGAGGAGCTGCCGTCTCTCCAGCCACAAAGGCCTGTAGCCGAGTCCATGGCAGCCTGTTGCATGGAGGGCTTCTGTGGGAGAGGGCCGTGCTGCCCTGGCAGGGGCTCGTTCTCACACTGCTTTCCGTGGGGAAACGCTGTGTGTGCCAAGGGTCTCCTGTGTGCACAAAATCTCTCCCCAGTGCCTGAGGTGCAGGGAGTCCTCTTTGGACCCAGAGCCATGCTCTAGGCGGGCCTCCCGTGCTGGGAGAGCCTCCACTTCCCCAACTGTCCAACTGCCTCAGGAACACCCTTCGAGGGAGTGTGGCTCTGACAGGCAGAAGGGCCCGAGTGAGGAACGTGGATGGCAGGCCAAAGCCACTGTGCTGAGCAGTCCCCCTGCAAGTCCGAGCTGAAGGCTCTGTGCACCAGGCTCAAGCTGGAATGAGCCTGTGGCCTGGCCTCCAGTCCCAGGCTTGGCCTGGGCACTGCTAGGGCGGGCCCCAGCCCAGGCTCAGCCAGGCCTCCCTAGGGCCCGGGCTGGCCTAGGCCACTGCCAGCCAGCAGGGCCTCGACAGAGCACAGTTCATTCGAGTAGGCCCCCGGGGGTTGCCTGGGTGGCTCCTGCACTGCTGGGAAGCTGCAGGTCCGGAGGCTGTGTGTGCACGTGGCCACTGGGGCCTGAGCACAAGACAGGCCTGACCCCACTTGCAAGCAGGACTCCTGCCACCTCTTCGCTGCCTGCCACACCCCCTTGCTGCCTGCCCTGTCTTCACTGCTGGCAGGCCTCTGTGTGCCCAGGCCAGTCTAGGCCAAGGAAACAAGGGGCTTGCTCTCCCCTTGCTAGGAGCTCCTCCTCCAGCACTCTGGCCCAGGGGACACACGCCCCTGGACCAGCAGCCTGCAAGGAAGCTGCAGCTGAGCCATGCCCAAAGGCCTGCAGCACCTGGCAGGGAGCCCTCTGCTATGGCCAGCTTTCCCACTGCAAAGCCTTGGAGGAGTTCGTGGATGCTGGGGCCTGCAGCGTTTGCCGTCGCAGAGCACTGGGGGCCCAGAGCCTCCCCTGGGGCTTCCGAGCACTTTCCCACCCCCAGGCCCTTGGCACCCACTCTGCTGCCAGAGGGAAGTCCTAAGCAGGACTCTCGAGCTTGTGCAGCCAGAGGGCCTCCTGCTTGCAAATGTCCTCAGGAACTCCTTTGGAGTGAGGCCTCTCCTCCCATGCTGCTCAGCCAGCAGATGGTGCCATCGCTCCACCCAAAACCTCTCTGCTTTGCCTTCAGCCATGGATTGCCCTGCTGAGCTCTCTCTGCCTCAAGCAGCAACTCCAGTGTGCATCCAGCCTACAGAAAGCAGAGTGCCTTTGCCTGAGCACTGCTGTGCTGGGGCAGCACCCTGAAGGCCTCCTAGGGCCTTCGCTCCCCTAACCCAGTCGTGCCACCCAGCCCATGCGGGGAGCAAAGTTCCCCCTTGGCAGGGCTCAGCGTGTGGCCTGGGTGTGGTTTCATGGCTGGGAAAGGGCAGATCCTGAAGCTGGGTGCCCACCTGGGAATGGGGCCCGGGGGGCAGAGCCGGCATGCCCTGACTGGGAGGCAGGAGATCTGGGGCCTTCAAGCTGCATGCAAGGCCCCTCTCTGGCTGCCCCTCTTGCTTCTTCTCTGCTGCCAAGCCTCTCACACCCCACGTGCGTCTCATTGAAAGGAGGCAGGCTGCTTGCCATTCTTGGGCAGGCAATCAGCCCAGGAGCCTCGTTTACCCAAAGGGAAGTGCGCACTGACCCAGAGCCTCCAGAGGAGCTGCCGTCTCTCCAGCCACAAAGGCCTGTAGCCGAGTCCATGGCAGCCTGTTGCATGGAGGGCTTCCGTGGGAGAGGGCCGTGCTGCCCTGGCAGGGGCTCGTTCTCACACTGCTTTCCATGGGGAAACGCTGTGTGCCAAGGGTCTCCTGTGTGCACAAAATCTCTCCCCAGTGCCTGAGGTGCAGGGAGTCCTCTTTGGACCCAGAGCCATGCTCTAGGCGGGCCTCCCGTGCTGGGAGAGCCTCCACTTCCCCAACTGTCCAACTGCCTCAGGAACACCCTTCGAGGGAGTGTGGCTCTGACAGGCAGAAGGGCCCGAGTGAGGAACGTGGATGGCAGGCCAAAGCCACTGTGCTGAGCAGTCCCCCTGCAAGTCCGAGCTGAAGGCTCTGTGCACCAGGCTCAAGCTGGAATGAGCCTGTGGCCTGGCCTCCAGTCCCAGGCTTGGCCTGGGCACTGCTAGGGCGGGCCCCAGCCCAGGCTCAGCCAGGCCTCCCTAGGGCCCGGGCTGGCCTAGGCCACTGCCAGCCAGCAGGGCCTCGACAGAGCACAGTTCATTCGAGTAGGCCCCCGGGGGTTGCCTGGGTGGCTCCTGCACTGCTGGGAAGCTGCAGGTCCGGAGGCTGTGTGTGCACGTGGCCACTAGGGCCTGAGCACAAGACAGGCCTGACCCCACTTGCAAGCAGGACTCCTGCCACCTCTTCGCTGCCTGCCACACCCCCTTGCTGCCTGCCCTGTCTTCACTGCTGGCAGGCCTCTGTGTGCCCAGGCCAGTCTAGGCCAAGGAAACAAGGGGCTTGCTCTCCCCTTGCTAGGAGCTCCTCCTCCAGCACTCTGGCCCAGGGGACACACGCCCCTGGACCAGCAGCCTGCAAGGAAGCTGCAGCTGAGCCATGCCCAAAGGCCTGCAGCACCTGGCAGGGAGCCCTCTGCTATGGCCAGCTTTCCCACTGCAAAGCCTTGGAGGAGTTCGTGGATGCTGGGGCCTGCAGCGTTTGCCGTCGGAGAGCACTGGGGGCCCAGAGCCTCCCCTGGGGCTTCCGAGCACTTTCCCACCCCCAGGCCCTTGGCACCCACTCTGCTGCCAGAGGGAAGTCCTAAGCAGGACTCTCGAGCTTGTGCAGCCAGAGGGCCTCCTGCTTGCAAATGTCCTCAGGAACTCCTTTGGAGTGAGGCCTCTCCTCCCATGCTGCTCAGCCAGCAGATGGTGCCATCGCTCCACCCAAAACCTCTCTGCTTTGCCTTCAGCCATGGATCGCCCTGCTGAGCTCTCTCTGCCTCAAGCAGCAACTCCAGTGTGCATCCAGCCTACAGAAAGCAGAGTGCCTTTGCCTGAGCACTGCTGTGCTGGGGCAGCACCCTGAAGGCCTCCTAGGGCCTTCGCTCCCCTAACCCAGTTGTGCCACCCAGCCCATGCGGGGAGCAAAGTTCCCCCTTGGCAGGGCTCAGCGTGTGGCCTGGGTGTGGTTTCATGGCTGGGAAAGGGCAGATCCTGAAGCTGGGTGCCCACCTGGGAATGGGGCCCCGGGGGCAGAGCCGGCATGCCCTGGTTGGGAGGCAGGAGATCTGGGGCCTTCAAGCTGCATGCAAGGCCCCTCTCTGGCTGCCCCTCTTGCTTCTTCTCTGCTGCCAAGCCTCTCACACCCCACGTGCGTCTCATTGAAAGGAGGCAGGCTGCTTGCCATTCTTGGGCAGGCAATCAGCCCAGGAGCCTCGTTTACCCGAAGGGGAGCGCGCACTTACCCAGAGCCTCCAGAGGAGCTGCCGTCTCTCCAGCCACAAAGGCCTGTAGCCGAGTCCATGGCAGCCTGTTGCATGGAGGGCTTCTGTGGGAGAGGGCCGTGCTGCCCTGGCAGGGGCTCGTTCTCACACTGCTTTCCGTGGGGAAACGCTGTGTGTGCCAAGGGTCTCCTGTGTGCACAAAATCTCTCCCCAGTGCCTGAGGTGCAGGGAGTCCTCTTTGGACCCAGAGCCATGCTCTAGGCGGGCCTCCCGTGCTGGGAGAGCCTCCACTTCCCCAACTGTCCAACTGCCTCAGGAACACCCTTCGAGGGAGTGTGGCTCTGACAGGCAGAAGGGCCCAAGTGAGGAACGTGCATGGCAGGCCAAAGCCACTGTGCTGAGCAGTCCCCCTGCAAGTCCGAGCTGAAGGCTCTGTGCACCAGGCTCAAGCTGGAATGAGCCTGTGGCCTGGCCTCCAGTCCCAGGCTTGGCCTGGGCACTGCTAGGGCGGGCCCCAGCCCAGGCTCAGCCAGGCCTCCCTAGGGCCCGGGCTGGCCTAGGCCACTGCCAGCCAGCAGGGCGTCGACAGAGCACAGTTCATTCGAGTAGGCCCCCGGGGGTTGCCTGGGTGGCTCCTGCACTGCTGGGAAGCTGCAGGTCCGGAGGCTGTGTGTGCACGTGGCCACTGGGGCCTGAGCACAAGACAGGCCTGACCCCACTTGCAAGCAGGACTCCTGCCACCTCTTCGCTGCCTGCCACACCCCCTTGCTGCCTGCCCTGTCTTCACTGCTGGCAGGCCTCTGTGTGCCCAGGCCAGTCTAGGCCAAGGAAACAAGGGGCTTGCTCTCCCCTTGCTAGGAGCTCCTCCTCCAGCACTCTGGCCCAGGGGACACACGCCCCTGGACCAGCAGCCTGCAAGGAAGCTGCAGCTGAGCCATGCCCAAAGGCCTGCAGCACCTGGCAGGGAGCCCTCTGCTATGGCCAGCTTTCCCACTGCAAAGCCTTGGAGGAGTTCGTGGATGCTGGGGCCTGCAGCGTTTGCCGTCGCAGAGCACTGGGGGCCCAGAGCCTCCCCTGGGGCTTCCGAGCACTTTCCCACCCCCAGGCCCTTGGCACCCACTCTGCTGCCAGAGGGAAGTCCTAAGCAGGACTCTCGAGCTTGTGCAGCCAGAGGGCCTCCTGCTTGCAAATGTCCTCAGGAACTCCTTTGGAGTGAGGCCTCTCCTCCCATGCTGCTCAGCCAGCAGATGGTGCCATCGCTCCACCCAAAACCTCTCTGCTTTGCCTTCAGCCATGGATCGCCCTGCTGAGCTCTCTCTGCCTCAAGCAGCAACTCCAGTGTGCATCCAGCCTACAGAAAGCAGAGTGCCTTTGCCTGAGCACTGCTGTGCTGGGGCAGCACCCTGAAGGCCTCCTAGGGCCTTCGCTCCCCTAACCCAGTTGTGCCACCCAGCCGATGCGGGGAGCAATGTTCCCCCTTGGCAGGGCTCAGCGTGTGGCCTGGGTGTGGTTTCATGGCTGGGAAAGGGCAGATCCTGAAGCTGGGTGCCCACCTGGGAATGGGGCCCCGGGGGCAGAGCCGGCATGCCCTGGTTGGGAGGCAGGAGATCTGGGGCCTTCAAGCTGCATGCAAGGCCCCTCTCTGGCTGCCCCTCTTGCTTCTTCTCTGCTGCCAAGCCTCTCACACCCCACGTGCGTCTCATTGAAAGGAGGCAGGCTGCTTGCCATTCTTGGGCAGGCCATCACACCAGGAGCCTCGTTTACCCGAAGGGGAGTGCGCACTGACCCAGAGCCTCCAGAGGAGCTGCCGTCTCTCCAGCCACAAAGGCCTGTAGCCGAGTCCATGGCAGCCTGTTGCATGGAGGGCTTCTGTGGGAGAGGGCCGTGCTGCCCTGGCAGGGGCTCGTTCTCACACTGCTTTCCGTGGGGAAACGCTGTGTGTGCCAAGGGTCTCCTGTGTGCACAAAATCTCTCCCCAGTGCCTGAGGTGCAGGGAGTCCTCTTTGGACCCAGAGCCATGCTCTAGGCGGGCCTCCCGTGCTGGGAGAGTCTCCACTTCCCCAACTGTCCAACTGCCTCAGGAACACCCTTCGAGGGAGTGTGGCTCTGACAGGCAGAAGGGCCCGAGTGAGGAACGTGGATGGCAGGCCAAAGCCACTGTGCTGAGCAGTCCCCCTGCAAGTCCGAGCTGAAGGCTCTGTGCACCAGGCTCAAGCTGGAATGAGCCTGTGGCCTGGCCTCCAGTCCCAGGCTTGGCCTGGGCACTGCTAGGGCGGGCCCCAGCCCAGGCTCAGCCAGGCCTCCCTAGGGCCCGGGCTGGCCTAGGCCACTGCCAGCCAGCAGGGCCTCGACAGAGCACAGTTCATTCGAGTAGGCCCCCGGGGGTTGCCTGGGTGGCTCCTGCACTGCTGGGAAGCTGCAGGTCCGGAGGCTGTGTGTGCACGTGGCCACTGGGGCCTGAGCACAAGACAGGCCTGACCCCACTTGCAAGCAGGACTCCTGCCACCTCTTCGCTGCCTGCCACACCCCCTTGCTGCCTGCCCTGTCTTCACTGCTGGCAGGCCTCTGTGTGCCCAGGCCAGTCTAGGCCAAGGAAACAAGGGGCTTGCTCTCCCCTTGCTAGGAGCTCCTCCTCCAGCACTCTGGCCCAGGGGACACACGCCCCTGGACCAGCAGCCTGCAAGGAAGCTGCAGCTGAGCCATGCCCAAAGGCCTGCAGCACCTGGCAGGGAGCCCTCTGCTATGGATAGCCTTCCCACTGCAAAGCCTTGGAGGAGTTCGTGGATGCTGGGGCCTGCAGCGTTTGCCGTCGCAGAGCACTGGGGGCCCAGAGCCTCCCCTGTGGCTTCCGAGCACTTTCCCACCCGCAGGCCCTTGGCACCCACTCTGCTGCCAGAGGGAAGTCCTAAGCAGGACTCTCGAGCTTGTGCAGCCAGAGGGCCTCCTGCTTGCAAATGTCCTCAGGAACTCCTTTGGAGTGAGGCCTCTCCTCCCATGCTGCTCAGCCAGCAGATGGTGCCATCGCTCCACCCAAAACCTCTCTGCTTTGCCTTCAGCCATGGATCGCCCTGCTGAGCTCTCTCTGCCTCAAGCAGCAACTCCAGTGTGCATGCAGCCTACAGAAAGCAGAGTGCCTTTGCCTGAGCACTGCTGTGCTGGGGCAGCACCCTGAAGGCCTCCTAGGGCCTTCGCTCCCCTAACCCAGTCGTGCCACCCAGCCCATGCGGGGAGCAAAGTTCCCCCTTGGCAGGGCTCAGTGTGTGGCCTGGGTGTGGTTTCATGGCTGGGAAAGGGCAGATCCTGAAGCTGGGTGCCCACCTGGGAATGGGGCCCGGTGGGCAGAGCCGGCATGCCCTGGTTGGGAGGCAGGAGATCTGGGGCCTTCAAGCTGCATGCAAGGCCCCTCTCTGGCTGCCCCTCTTGCTTCTTCTCTGCTGCCAAGCCTCTCACACCCCACGTGCGTCTCATTGAAAGGAGGCAGGCTGCTTGCCATTCTTGGGCAGGCAATCACCCCAGGAGCCTCGTTTACCCGAAGGGGAGTGCGCACTGACCCAGAGCCTCCAGAGGAGCTGCCGTCTCTCCAGCCACAAAGGCCTGTAGCCGAGTCCATGGCAGCCTGTTGCATGGAGGGCTTCCGTGGGAGAGGGCCGTGCTGCCCTGGCAGGGGCTCGTTCTCACACTGCTTTCCATGGGGAAACGCTGTGTGCCAAGGGTCTCCTGTGTGCACAAAATCTCTCCCCAGTGCCTGAGGTGCAGGGAGTCCTCTTTGGACCCAGAGCCATGCTCTAGGCGGGCCTCCCGTGCTGGGAGAGCCTCCACTTCCCCAACTGTCCAACTGCCTCAGGAACACCCTTCGAGGGAGTGTGGCTCTGACAGGCAGAAGGGCCCGAGTGAGGAACGTGGATGGCAGGCCAAAGCCACTGTGCTGAGCAGTCCCCCTGCAAGTCCGAGCTGAAGGCTCTGTGCACCAGGCTCAAGCTGGAATGAGCCTGTGGCCTGGCCTCCAGTCCCAGGCTTGGCCTGGGCACTGCTAGGGCGGGCCCCAGCCCAGGCTCAGCCAGGCCTCCCTAGGGCCCGGGCTGGCCTAGGCCACTGCCAGCCAGCAGGGCCTCGACAGAGCACAGTTCATTCGAGTAGGCCCCCGGGGGTTGCCTGGGTGGCTCCTGCACTGCTGGGAATCTGCAGGTCGGGAGGCTGTGTGTGCACGTGGCCCCTGGCGCCTGAGCACAAGACAGGCCTGACCCCACTTGCAAGCAGGACTCCTGCCACCTCTTTGCTGCCTGCCACACCCCCTTGCTGCCTGCCCTGTCTTCACTGCTGGCAGGCCTCTGTGTGCCCAGGCCAGTCTAGGCCAAGGAAACAAGGGGCTTGCTCTCCCCTTGCTAGGAGCTCCTCCTCCAGCACTCTGGCCCAGGGGACACACGCCCCTGGACCAGCAGCCTGCAAGGAAGCTGCAGCTGAGCCATGCCCAAAGGCCTGCAGCACCTGGCAGGGAGCCCTCTGCTATGGCCAGCTTTCCCACTGCAAAGCCTTGGAGGAGTTCGTGGATGCTGGGGCCTGCAGCGTTTGCCGTCGCAGAGCACTGGGGGCCCAGAGCCTCCCCTGGGGCTTCCGAGCACTTTCCCACCCCCAGGCCCTTGGCACCCACTCTGCTGCCAGAGGGAAGTCCTAAGCAGGACTCTCGAGCTTGTGCAGCCAGAGGGCCTCCTGCTTGCAAATGTCCTCAGGAACTCCTTTGGAGTGAGGCCTCTCCTCCCATGCTGCTCAGCCAGCAGATGGTGCCATCGCTCCACCCAAAACCTCTCTGCTTTGCCTTCAGCCATGGATCGCCCTGCTGAGCTCTCTCGGCCTCAAGCAGCAACTCCAGTGTGCATCCAGCCTACAGAAAGCAGAGTGCCTTCGCCTGAGCACTGCTGTGCTGGGGCAGCACCCTGAAGGCCTCCTAGGGCCTTCGCTCCCCTAACCCAGTCGTGCCACCCAGCCCTTGCGGGGAGCAAAGTTCCCCCTTGGCAGGGCTCAGCGTGTGGCCTGGGTGTGGTTTCATGGCTGGGAAAGGGCAGATCCTGAAGCTGGGTGCCCACCTGGGAATGGGGCCCCGGGGGCAGAGCCGGCATGCCCTGGTTGGGAGGCAGCAATCTGGGGCCTTCAAGCTGCATGCAAGGCCCCTCTCTGGCTGCCCCTCTTGCTTCTTCTCTGCTGCCAAGCCTCTCACACCCCACGTGCGTCTCATTGAAAGGAGGCAGGCTGCTTGCCATTCTTGGGCAGGCAATCACCCCAGGAGCCTCGTTGACCCGAAGGGGAGTGCGCACTGACCCAGAGCCTCCAGAGGAGCTGCCGTCTCTGCAGCCCCAAAGGCCTGTAGCCGAGTCCATGGCAGCCTGTTGCATGGAGGGCTTCTGTGGGAGAGGGCCGTGCTGCCCTGGCAGGGGCTCGTTCTCACACTGCTTTCCGTGGGGAAACGCTGTGTGTGCCAAGGGTCTCCTGTGTGCACAAAATCTCTCCCCAGTGCCTGAGGTGCAGGGAGTCCTCTTTGGACCCAGAGCCATGCTCTAGGCGGGCCTCCCGTGCTGGGAGAGCCTCCACTTCCCCAACTGTCCAACTGCCTCAGGAACACCCTTCGAGGGAGTGTGGCTCTGACAGGCAGAAGGGCCCGAGTGAGGAACGTGGATGGCAGGCCAAAGCCACTGTGCTGAGCAGTCCCCCTGCAAGTCCGAGCTGAAGGCTCTGTGCACCAGGCTCAAGCTGGAATGAGCCTGTGGCCTGGCCTCCAGTCCCAGGCTTGGCCTGGGCACTGCTAGGGCGGGCCCCAGCCCAGGCTCAGCCAGGCCTCCCTAGGGCCCGGGCTGGCCTAGGCCACTGCCAGCCAGCAGGGCCTCGACAGAGCACAGTTCATTCGAGTAGGCCCCCGGGGGTTGCCTGGGTGGCTCCTGCACTGCTGGGAAGCTGCAGGTCCGGAGGCTGTGTGTGCACGTTGCCACTGGGGCCTGAGCACAAGACAGGCCTGACCCCACTTGCAAGCAGGACTCCTGCCACCTCTTCGCTGCCTGCCACACCCCCTTGCTGCCTGCCCTGTCTTCACTGCTGGCAGGCCTCTGTGTGCCCAGGCCAGTCTAGGCCAAGGAAACAAGGGGCTTGCTCTCCCCTTGCTAGGAGCTCCTCCTCCAGCACTCTGGCCCAGGGGACACACGCCCCTGGACCAGCAGCCTGCAAGGAAGCTGCAGCTGAGCCATGCCCAAAGGCCTGCAGCACCTGGCAGGGAGCCCTCTGCTATGGCCAGCTTTCCCACTGCAAAGCCTTGGAGGAGTTCGTGGATGCTGGGGCCTGCAGCGTTTGCCGTCGGAGAGCACTGGGGGCCCAGAGCCTCCCCTGGGGCTTCCGAGCACTTTCCCACCCGCAGGCCCTTGGCACCCACTCTGCTGCCAGAGGGAAGTCCTAAGCAGGACTCTCGAGCTTGTGCAGCCAGAGGGCCTCCTGCTTGCAAATGTCCTCAGGAACTCCTTTGGAGTGAGGCCTCTCCTCCCATGCTGCTCAGCCAGCAGATGGTGCCATCGCTCCACCCAAAACCTCTCTGCTTTGCCTTCAGCCATGGATCGCCCTGCTGAGCTCTCTCTGCCTCAAGCAGCAACTCCAGTGTGCATGCAGCCTACAGAAAGCAGAGTGCCTTTGCCTGAGCACTGCTGTGCTGGGGCAGCACCCTGAAGGCCTCCTAGGGCCTTCGCTCCCCTAACCCAGTCGTGCCACCCAGCCCATGCGGGGAGCAAAGTTCCCCCTTGGCAGGGCTCAGCGTGTGGCCTGGGTGTGGTTTCATGGCTGGGAAAGGGCAGATCCTGAAGCTGGGTGCCCACCTGGGAATGGGGCCCGGGGGGCAGAGCCGGCATGCCCTGGTTGGGAGGCAGGAGATCTGGGGCCTTCAAGCTGCATGCAAGGCCCCTCTCTGGCTGCCCCTCT